>NC_137152.1:3344595-3549929 GCF_951394435.1 Stenella coeruleoalba
GCCACCGCAATGAGAAGCCCACGCACTGCAATGAAGAGTAGCCCCCGCTCCTCAATTAGACAAAGCCTGCGCAGCAATGAAGACCCAACGCCGCCAAAAATAAATAAATTAATTAATTTAAAAAATAGATTATGGTAATACATTGTCAATGTTACCTTTATTAGAAAATATTTCTGGTTATATATATTTTAACCCATCACCTAGGAAGAATGGAAAGAAAAAACATAGTTTTCATCCTGAGACAAAGTTCCAGTGCACATTAGCCAAAATGCTACAACTGTTGAGATGTCTCAAGGTCAGTTGAAGAAATGAAGGATGTCAGCTTCAGGATATTAATAACATGAAATTATTTTAAAATGTGTACATCACTGTATGTTTTTAAAAAGAAAATATTTCCAAGTCAAGAATTAGGAACCTAACTATTGACGAGGAAGCTCCTACAGATGATTTAGGAAAGGTAAGAATAAAACAAAACCCTTCTTCCTTAGAAACGGACAGATTCTCAGCTAAATGCTACACAAACAGAATGACAGCGAATGGCCGACTGTTTCATATCTACATATTCATATATATATGAATATATGTATTTTTTTACATGAATTACAGGACTAAGTGGTTTTCCAAATTAGGTACTCAGAATGTGGATTCCAGATGCTGCACAGGAGTATCTGCCCTTACAGAACTAATATCCGTGAAATTAAAGTGCTTATATTTTTATTTTCATTCCCAACCAAAGATTCACTCTTTTTCCACTGCACTGTAATGTCATAGTTTCTTTTTGTCGGTTATGTACTCACGACGAGGAATAAGCCAGTTAAGAGATCTTTAGGACGTTAATAAAAACAGTCCTCGGAATAACACAATTTTAACTCTGCTGATCTAAATTACTGAATTAAGTGGGAATAAAAAGTTAACTTAGTTTTTGGTGGCATTGCATTCAATCACGTGTGGCCCAGCTAAAGATGGACTTAGAATGTAATACAGGGTTACTGGGAGAGCAAAATATTTCTGGATGGCTTCCAAGCTCGACCTTCATGCTTTTTCACAGAACTCAATTCTGTCTTCCCTTTTCCTTTTCCACTTAGATGACTACACTCCAGCTATTAATTTCCTGGCAACACTGTGACCAAGCATTTCCTTTTGTATTCATCGCCCACATCAGGGCAAAGTACTTTTTTAGACGCCTTTGGCCAACTTCCCTGCCCCCTGATTTCTCATCAATTTTCCAGGGATTTTGGAGGTAGGTTTTTATTTGCCGACACACTTTTTATTCAGTTAGAAGCAATGAATCTTACAGAATAAAGAGCTTCTATACTAGCAACAAAGAATTACAATGTGTGATTTTAAAAAGACAGTTTGTATTAATTTTTCAAAAGACATACTTTAGTATCAAATATAGACCTTAGGTATGACATATACTTATGAATCAATATACGTAACTTCACACACAGTGTATGCGTGTGGCTATACCCGTATGTGCACGTGTATATATGAACATATGCATATGTATTTTATATGTGTATAAAGCATAGCTAACACATGACAAAATAGTTTTAAAAAATATGACATTGTACTGTACAATACTGAAAAAATTAAATATGCCAATAATTACACAATTGGCGTGTGTAAGAAGACCCTCCATCATTAACATCTTTCTAAGCTCCACACGGGTGCAAATTCCCCACTGTTTTCTTTGTGAAGCTCAAAGGGAAATGCGTCTCAGACAGGGAACACTGGCTCCTTCCTAGACACTGTGTACATGTCCCTGTGTTATTAAAAATGCCCATATCTACATGTTTCTTCCTTTACTAGTTGAGGTGGGTCCTGAAGCTTCTATAGACGACCAACAGGCCAAGAACAGAAAACTACCTTCTGAGGAGGAATGAGACCAGAACTTGCCCTACTGTGTGCCAGGTGTCATAAAAGGTTCTAGTAAGAAAGACTATGGTAAAGAAACAGGGATTAAATACTGATTAATCACATGGGGAGATGTGGAGTGAATCCACAAATCAATGTGATTCTTGTCTTCGCACAGTATGGGTATTTCAAAAAGCGGTGTAAGATGATTCCAATCCCTGGAGGCCTGTGCACTGGACCCCTGCGCCTACAGGCTCTTGCTCATGGGACTTTCTTCTCTGCCAGTGCTTTATGACTTTGGGCAAGTGCGTCAACCACCTGTCTTGCAATTGTTTTTTATGGGATTGTGGCGATGTCAGTCATGAACGGAGATTCTACCAGAGAACACATGCGTTTGTACCTGTCAGGTATGGGGGAACACACCAACTGGGGGATCGCCTTACAGTAATTTATATCTCAAAGTTCTAGAAACACAGTGCAAGTATCTGTTCTGGCTAACCATGCACTGCCTGGTGATTCAGAGTTTTCTAGGGTCCATCATCTTCGCCACTATTTGGGGCCGAGATTAGAGATAAACAACGTACTTTGCTATCTTTGGGGAGATGATACATTTCCAATTCACCCTCCCCACACAGAGAAAGCTCAAGTTGATGGGACTTTTGTATTAGAAACCCTTCATTGACTAAGCTTGGGATTTCATCATCTCTCCCTTGAACTTTCAACTGATGAAAAAAGCTCAGTTCTCCAGATCTGGGGACTGCACTTTAGTTGAATGTGAATGGAATGCTTAATTCTTGTGTTTTCTACTTTGAAATATTTAGCATGATTTTTTTTTTCTCTTTGAACCTGTGGGTTGAGAATTCGTTATTCATTCCACAATCTGTGTTTGTTTTCAGCAGGCTGGTGTATGAAGCACCAGGGTTTCTACTCAAGTCAATCTTTAAAAGTCAACAGAATGAAATCAAGATTTGACCCCCAATCTGGTTGCACTGAAACAACCGCCATGTATTCTACCACCTTCTAAATGTAACCGTTTGTAACAGCATTATTGAGGTATCACTGCTATACAAAGAACTGCACACGTGTAATGTGTACAATTCAATGAGTTTGTACATAGACGCCTGTGGTACCATCGCCACCATCCGGGTAACAGACACATCTAACACATCGCAAAGTTTCCTTGTGCCCCTTTGGTTTAGTTTTGTGGTAAGAACACTCCCCATGAGATGTACATTCGTAAGAAATGCTGATGTGCACACCACCATCTTGTTAACTAGAGGTGTGTGCTGTACCCAAGATCTGTGGGACGTATTCATCCGGCGTAACTGAAGCTCTGCACCCTTTGAACGACCACCCCTCAAGCCCGCAGCCCCCAGACGTGGGCAACCACTACTGGACTCTCTGCTTCTGTGGGTGACCCTTTTAGAGTCCACGTATAAAGGAGATCGTGCGGCACCTGTGCTTCTCTTATCAGCGTATTTCACTGGGCATAATGTCTTCCAGCAACATTCATGTTGTCACATATGGCAGGAGTTCCTTCTTTTTTGAGGCTGGATAGAATTTAAAACGTGTAATCCGTGTGAGTGTGTGTGTACGCGCACATGCTGGTCATTTGCCTCTTTGCTCTGAGAGCTGTCCTCACCCTCAGCTGGCTCCGTCTGCAGGCGCCAGGCTCTCCTGCCAACTGGCATCTTATTATCACCAACAGGAGGCTGAGATAGGGCACGGGAAGGAGAAAGGAGGTGAGAACCCAGATACTGCTTTGCATCTGCTCTTCAAGAAGCTATGCCATCTGCAGCTCTGTCCCCTGCACAGTCCCAACGCCTGGCACTTACGTCCAGTACCCAGACTCCCTCGGGTGGCTCATGCCTGGAAAGGCTCCCCAACCCCAGTGGAGCTTTCCAGCTCTCTCAATCCATTGGCAAACAGCTTCCAACATGTAATTCTCCTCTTCAGCTAGCTGGGGTAGGTCCTGTTTTTCTGACTGGGTCATGAATGACATACTCTGTACTCTGAATTGCTATTTTAATTCATGTAACTTTACAGAGCTGCTCAGCCACTGGTAGAAATTCCTATTAGCCCCGGAATTAATTAGGCATAGAATGAAAAGGACCCATGGTATTCTGAGATTCTTCACCTCTTGCCCATGATAACCATTTGTCCAGATCAATGACCTGTCAGTTTAGTAACTTCCCAGAGACAGTAGATCCTTTTGTGTAAATACTGAGCAACGTTAGTATCGCAAACTTATAACATCTGTATGTCTAGAACCGTTTCTCCCTAGGTTCAAGTCTCCACGCAACCAAACAGAAAAATTACAGTAACTTAAAAGCAATCCATTTTCATGCAAAAATGTGTATTACTGGCAGTTTAAGAACTACAAATTTTATTTAGGTGATCTTTTAACATGAGGGCTACTGTATTACCAAATATTAAGTAATGTTTTAAAACGTTCTAATTTTCTAGTTAATTCGTCATTTAAAGATGACGGCATTTAAAGAAAGATGGATTAAACTCATAGCTTAAGAACTGAAGTTTGATTAGATAATGAAAGTCAATTTCCCAACAAATATGAATTAATATCCTTAAGGAACTTATGCCAATACACAAAACAGAGTAGCATTTCAGGATGCCAAGTCCTATCTGCTGAACATTGCCACTTGTTTGTCAGTGAGAAAAGTAATCACATCTTTCTCTTTAGAGCGTCACAGATATTCAAGGGATGCTCTCAACTCCCTCTCACTTGGTTTTCTCTCTGTAGATGTCAGCAATGCTGATTTTTATGTCACGGAGCTTATCTCACTGCCTTGTACATATATCTTTTCTAATAACACCCATAAAATAACACCCGTTTAATAACACCCGTAAAAACCCTAGACCACAACGGGGAAGTCGCATTGTTTAGTTTTTACACATGAATTCCATGAATTCTTCCAAAACGTGTATTTTGAATACACGCAATTGGCGTCATCGTCAGAGAGTTCTATTTTAAATGTTTAAGTGTTGAGGAATTCGTTTTGGTTCTGCAACTCCAGAGTGGTATTTAACACTATCATAAAAAAACCAAATCGCAACATAAATTTAGAGGATCGTGTTTCGTACACACGTCTCTGTCACATGCCTTACGGTTTACACACGAAGAGCATTAAAGCCGTTCGCAATATATATTTGCAAAATATTTGTGAGCACATCCAATCTTAGTCACCTCTATGGAGCAAGAAAACTCGGCATCTAACCTTGTTCCATCCAAAGTTTCAGAGAGGAGCCCTGATGAACATGCAAAGAAAAGACAGACCTGGAAAATGAAGTATTCTGAGGGGGAGAACCCAGAAAGCTCATTCAGAAGAAATGTATCAGTCTGGAAGAAAGAAAATGCAACAGGTGTCATTCCTCAAAAATGTAATGCTAATGCTAAAACACTGGCTTTCGTAAGATAACACAATTTTGGATTCTAGCTGACATTTCTGGACAGTCCTTCTTGGGCCCCACTGTAGGATGCTCTCCCTGTGCCAGCTCTTAAACTTTCATTTTTTTCCTAGAACCGGTTTCTTTAAACCCAGCCTCACTGGGCAGTTCAATTCAATCCTTTCAAGTGTCGTCTAAAAATGGACAGCTCTCCTTTCTGGAAATCTTATGTGCTACACACCAGACACATAACTCTCTCCTTAAATCTATTATCTAGAATACTTAATAGATCTGCATCTTGCAGAGACAGCAAAAAGCTGGTCTGACAATGTCTCTCTTAATAAGTGATTCTACCCCATGGATATTTATTGTCATAAGTGATATGTCAGATTGGTTTCGCCACATTTTTTTTGCTTTCAAGGGTTTGTCTCTGTTTTAATGAAGTATTTTTTTCTTCTGAGTTGTGTGAACTAAACTCTTTTCCCTCTTCTGTCCCTCCTTCCCTTTAGGCCAGTGGTTCCCATCCTTTTTGGCACCAGGGACCGGTTCTGTGGAAGACAATTTTTCCATGGACTGGTGAGGGGGGACGGTTTCAGGATGATTCAAGCACATGACATTTATTGTTCACTTTATTTCTATTATCATTACATAGTAATAGATAATGAAATAACTATACAAGTCACCATAATGCAGAATCACTGGGAGCCCTGAGCTTGTTTTCACTTGCCACTCACTGATAGGGTTTTGAGGTGAGTCTGCAAGCAACTGATTTATTATGGTCTCTGTGCAGTCAAACCTCTCTGCTAATGAGAATCTGTATTTGCAGCCGATCCCCAGCGCATCACTGCCTCAGCTCCACCTCAGATCACCAGGTATTAGATTCTCCTTGGGAGCGCGTTACCTAGATACGTCTCATGGGCAGGTCACAGTAGGGTTTGTGCTCCTATGTTATATCCTTATGCTCTTTATCTGTCTCTTTCTCCTCTTTTCTGTTTTCTTTGTTTAATTTTATTTGCTTTGTTAAATTATCAGGTTGAGTCTCTTTCAGCTCACTTAGTAGTTAGTTTATAGATTCAAAACTGTACTCAATTTGTTGAAATGAAAAATAAAATAGCATCTCTTTCCTACTTCTTCTGAAGAATAAAGAAATAAACTTTTTTTATTGGAAAGTCTCATTTTAAACACTTTTCACATAAGTCTGCCTTTTTTTTTTACATTATGTTATTTTTCTTTGGAGATAAAACAAATAAATCCCTTACTATACAGCTATAGCCTATAATAATTTAGTTTTAGGAAGCACTTCTATTATTTTATAATTGTAACATTAACTGACTAGGATATTAGTGTATTACCAAGATACACCAATATAGAGTTAACTCAAATTATTTAGGTTTTCAGGAAAAATAAACTGAAGACTTGCTTAAATGAGATTATGATGAGATCAAAATATGGCCAATAACAATTTATAAAACAGAATCATTACATATAACTAATTTTTACAAAAATGATCTGGGTAAATATATTATGTGAACTTTTACTTCTATAATAATTCACACTAAGTATTTTTAAAAAGAGAAAAATATTGAAGTACCATTTTCAGTTGTTTCTTATAAGCTACTAGCCAAGACCATTAAGCAAACTTATATTTGAATCATTTTTCTTTGTGACTTACAGGTTCACTCAGAAAACAAAGAATGAAATAACACAGTATGTGTATATATATGCATACATACTTGTTAAAAAGCCAAAACACTTAAAGTGTAAGGAATAAAATGTCTCTTCTAGAAATCTGAATTTTTCTTGTTTGCATATATATAAGCCTTGGTTAATCTCTTTAAGCCAATCAGAATAGGTGCTCAATTAAATTTTAAGGAAACCTATAATCGAATTCATTAGTTACCTTCTAAATTATTCAAAGTATAGCATTCTTTTTCTCAAAAAAGATTTCAAAGTAGTAAAGTGGAAAACTTTCTATCCAATTCCAAAGAAAGCTAGGAAAACTCGTTTTGATAAAAGAGCAGATATCTATGAGAAAGGTTAATCAGTTAAAGAAACAAATACACGTAATTCAGCACCAATAAAAGTTCCTTTATGATTACTTTCTAAAGCTGCCATGTCAGTCTCTTCACCATTATAATAATGGCATTTATTTTCATGAGTTTTTATAAAGGGCTTAATGAACTTAAGATTTGAGGAATTATAAATATTGGTTTAATTGGCTATCAGAGACCTCTATTTTGAAAATTGTAACTGTGTGTAATTTCTAAAGACATATGTTTCTCTTCTCTGATTTCTTTGGCCTCATTTCAAAAGTCTTGGTATGATCTTCATTTATAATTACTGAATTGTTTACATTACTCACTGTCCTCGTCAAAGATCATTCCACTCCTGGGTATATATCCAAAAAAACCAAAACCACTATTTTGAAAAGATACATATACCCCTATGTTCATAGCAGCACTATTTACAATAGCCAAGACATGGAAGTAACCTAAGTGCCCATCAACAGGTGAATGGATAAAGAAGATGTGGTACCTATATACCATGGAATATTACTCAGCCATGAAAAAAAATGAAATAATGCCATTTGCAGCACTACAGATGGACTTGGAGGGTATTATGCTTAGTGAAATAAGTCAGGCAGAGAAAGACAAATACTGTACAATAGCACTTATCCGTGGAATCTAAAAATCACAACAAACTAATGAATATAACAAAAAAGAAGCAGAATCATAAATACAGAGAACAACCTAGTGGTTACCAGCGGGGAGAGGGGAGGGGGGAGGGGTAATATAGGGGTAGGGGATTAAGAGGTACAAACCATTAGGTATAAAATAAGCTACAAGGATATACTGTACAACCCAGAGAACATAGCCAGTATTTTATAATAACTATAAATGAAGTACAACCTTTAAAGACTATGAAACACTATATTATATATATGTAACTTATATAATACTGTACAGCAACTATACTTCAATTAAAATAAATAAAAATAATAGCTTGGTGGTGTTGGACTGAAAACAAAACAACAACAATAAAAAGATCATTCACTGAGGGCTTCCCTGGTGGCGCAGTGGTTGAGAGTCTGCCTGCCGATGCAGGGGACACGGGTTTGTGCCCCGGTCCGGGAATATCCCACGTGCCGCGGAGCGGTTGGGCCCGTGAGCCATGGCCGCTGAGCCTGCGCGCCCGGAGCCTGTGCTCCGCAGCGGGAGAGGCCACAACAGTGAGAGGCCCGCGTACCACACACACACACACAAAAGATCATTCACTGAATGTTCGATTTCGTTTTTCTTCTGTTCTAAGGACCCCCCGCCACGTGTAGGAACAGGTTTTTAGGGCCTAAAGGTTCTTCTGGATTGATTGCAAATCAAGATCATTCCATTTTGTAGACATTGATAATAATTAAAACCACAATGCGTAAACATGAAAATGAAGGCTTGCAGGGAAGTTGCAGGCTCTGAGGCTTTTAGGGTTGGAGAAACTTATGTTGGTGCATGAGTGTGAATGCAGAGGTGGGGTTTTTTCAGTCTGCACGCTTCATCCTTGCTGACTGCCCTAATGTACCCCTGGTGTCTGAAAGCATTGCACCCTGTGAGCAACAGGAGTTCTAGGGACTCTATTCCGTGAAGACACCCAAGCGTGTTGTTCAACGTCCTCACTGCTGAGAAGTGTCTGGCTTGGAATTAAATACACAACAGGGGTTCAAAGCGGGGGGGTGTCAGTGTTTCTAAATGGTTAAGGTTGTACACAATGCTTGCTGTTCATGTTATTGAATGCCCTCCATAAGCATAATATTTTTCAAAATTTTGGTGGCTCTGAGTTAAACTTTACGATCAACAATGAGAAGCTGGAGGTCGTCGTGGATAAAAGTGCTCGCCGATGTCAACATCTATCTCATCGGTCCTTGTTCTCGGTCTTGGACTAGACCTTGTCTGAAAGGCTGAGTCCCTCAAGAGGAAACTGAGTGACTCTGTGACCTCATGGGTCAGACGTGGTGTCATCTACTGAGACATATGATGAGTGAATAAACGGTAGAAATGGGGTCATTAGGATAAAAAAGAGAAACAGGTGTGTGGTCCTAGGAAGAGAAAAGGAAGAAGGGAGCATTTGCTTGAACACAGGACGAAATGTGTTCCAGAAATGGTGATGAATAACGGCATGGTTTTGTTTTCTTCATTTGTTTTGTTTTTAGTGTGAAGATGCCTGTTTTATTGTTTTGTTATTAAGGTATAACTGATTTATAATGTTTCAGGTGTACAGCAAAGTGATTCCGTTATATATACACATATATATTCTTTTTCAGATTCTTTTCCATTATAGGTTATTACAAGATATTGAAAATAGTTCCCTGTGCTCTACAGTAGGTACTTGTTGCTTATCTATTTTATATATAGGAGTATTTGCTAACCCCAAACTCCTAATTTATCCCTCCCCCATCATCCCCTTTGGTAACCATAAGTTTGTTTTTATGCCTGTGAATCTGCTTCTGTTTTGTAAATAAGTTCATTTGCATTATTTTTGTTTTCAGATTCCACATAGAAGAGATATCACATTATATTTTTCTTTCTCTGTCTGACTTACTTCACTTAGCATGATCATCTCTAGCACCATCCATGTTGCTGTAAATGGCATTGCTTCATTCTTTTCTATGGCTGCGTAATATTCCATTGTATACATGTACCACATCTTCTTTATCCATTCATCTGTCGATGGACATTTAGGTTACTTCTGTGTCCTGGCTATTGTAAATAGTGCTATAATGAACATTGGGGGTAAATGTATCTTTTTGAATCATGGTTTTCTCTGGATATATGCCCAGGAACAGGATTGCTAGATCATATGGTAGCTCTGTTTTTAGTTTCTTAAGCAATCTCTATACTGTTTTCCACAGTGGCTGCACCAACTTACATTCCCTCCAGCAGTGTAGGAGGGTTCCCTTTTCTCCACACCCTCTCCAGCATTTATTTTTTGTAGACTTTTTAAAGATGGCCATCCTGACTAGTGTGAGGTGGTACCTCACTGTAGTTTTGATTTGCATTTCTCTAATAATTAGTTATGTTGAGCATCTTTTCATGTGCCTCTTGGCCATCTGTGTGTCTTCTTTGGAGAAATGTCTATTTAAGTCTTCTGCCTATTTTTTTGATTGAGTTGTTTTCTGGTTACTGAGTTGTATGAGTTGTTTCTATATTTTGGAAATTAAACCCTTGTTGGTCACATCATTTGCAAATATTTTCTCCCAGTACATAAGTTGTCTTTATTTTGTTTACAGTTTCCTTTGCTGTGCAAAAGCTTGTAAGTTTGATTAGGTCCCATTTGTTTATTTGTGCTTTTAAGGAAATGTGCTTTTCAATCTTCCATAACTACCTTTAAGTTCACGAACTCCCTCTATTTCCTTTCATTACAACTGTCATCCTGAATGCTACTCACTTTTAATTAATGCTCCACACACTGAAAAGAATTCCAGGGTCCCTAATCTCTCAAAGTATAAAGTCTCCAGGTTTGCATTCATGACAAGTAAATGAACAGCTGGCTCTAGTGGGATGAAAGGCCCAGGAGGAGTGAATTGTAATAATAGCCTTATCTTTTGTGACTCTCTGAAAGTAGCATATTCAAGACATGTGGAAAATATGATCAGACTACACAAGAATCTAAACTGGATTCTCCAATAGTCAATATTGCTCAAAGACCTTTGGGAATTTTTAAAAATTAGTTGCAGTTTTTTTTTTTTTCCCCAGCAGAGAAGATCATTTTGGAGATAGTGAAAAAAGAAAACCATGTGACTTCCCTGGTGGCACAGTGGTTAAGAATCTGCCTGCCAATGCAGGGGACACGGGTTCGAGCCCTGGTCCGGGAAGATCCCACCTGCCGCAGAGCAACTAAGCCTGTGCACCACAACTACTGAGCCTGCGCTCTAGAGCCCGTGAGCCACAGCTACTGAAGCCCATGCACCTAGAGTCCATGCTCTGCAACAACAGAAGCCTCCGCAATGAGAAGCCCGCGCACCGCAACGAAGAGTAGCCCCCGCTCACCGCAACTAGACAAAGGCCATGCAGAGCAACAAAGACCCAATGCAGCCAAAAATTAATTAAAAAGCAAAACATTTTCAAGCTCCAAGTCCCGGTAAATTTATCTAGTATACGTGCATTAATTTTGTTACACTTATGGACAAAAGAAGGGAATCAAAATGAGTTTTTCATTGGAGTGCAGGGAGGACACACACACGCGCGCGCGCGCGTGCGCGCACACACACACACACACACACACACACACACACACACACAATTAAACAGCTTGGATCACCAAAGAGAGAGATATTTAAGCTCATCTCTGGAGCAACCCCAAAGCAGAAGTATCACTTCCACTGAAGGTTTTGAGTTTATTTTTTTTCTTACATTTTCAAGAAACCTTGAGGATGTGCTTCCCTGGCTTCACTTTCTGCTCTAGAGAGGTTCTCACCTCTAAGAATAAAGCTATTTAAATGTTCAAGATTCTCAGCAAGTTGCAATTGTTTGGACGCAGTGACTTTAAAGTTTACAAAAGGAGGAAATGTGAAAATGTCTTTTGCTAACTTGTGTCGACGACACCAACTTGAAAGCTGGTAACTCTGTTTTGTTTCCTGAACACAAAGTCCTGGGCTCCATGTTGTTCTTTAGATCAAGATGAGAGTCGTCTTAACTTCAAATATTTCCCTCTCCTTCCTTTTCTTCTCAGAGATCCCAATGTTTGGTCCTCACTCCCCTTTCACCTTGTCATGACTTATTCATTCTTTTCCATGTGGATCTTTTATATTGTCTACACCTCCATCACCCACTGTATATTCCTCACTGGAAAACAGTATGGAGGCGCCTCAAAAAAATTAAAAATAGAACTACTGGGACTTCCCTGGTGGTCCAGTGGTAAAGAATCCACCTTCCAATGCAGAGGATGCAGGTTCCGTCCCTGGTCAGGGAACTAAAATCCCACATGCCACAGGGCAACTAAGCCCGTGCGCCACAGCTATTGAGCTCACGCACCTCAACGAGAGAGCCCGCAAGCTGCAAAGTACAGAGCCCACGTGCCACAACTAGAGAGAAGCCTGCATGCCGGAACTAGAGAGGAACCTGAGCAGACCGCGTGCCACCATGAAAAGATCCCACACGTCTCAGCAAAGATCCTGTGTGCCGCAACTAAGACCTGACACCGCCAAAGAAGAAAGAAGGGAAAAATAAATAAATATAAAAGAAATAGAGCTACCGAACAACACAGCAGTTGACTTCTGGGTATTTATCTGAAGGAAACAAAATTATCATGTCCAAGAGATATCTACATCCCTATGTTCATTGCAGCACTGCTCACAATAGCCAAGACGTGGAAACAACATACGTTTCCACCTACAGATGCATGGATAAACAAAAAATTGGAATATTACTCAACATTGAAACTAAGTGAACGTTGCCATTCATGAAAACATGGATTTACCTTGAGGGTCTTATGCTAAAGTGACGTAAGTTAGAGAGAGACAAATACTGTAGGGTCACACTTACCCATGGAATCAAAAAGCAAACAAACTCATGGAAAAAGACATCAGATTTATGGTTAGCAGAGACAGGGTGGGTGGTTGGCGAATTGGAGAAAGGTGGTGAAAAGATACAAAGTTTCAGTTATAAGATAAATAAGCAATGGAGAAATAATGTACAACATGATGACTATAACAAAGCTGTATGGCCTATTGGAGAGTTGCTAAGAGTAAATCCTAAAAGTTCTCATCACAAGGAGAAAACCATGTTTTTCTTTTTCTTTTCTTGTATCTCTGTGAGATGATGGATGTTCACGAAACTTACTGCAGTGATTTTTTCACAATATGTGTATCACTACACTGTACACCTTAAACTTGTACAGGACTCTATGTCAGTTATCGCTCACTAAAACTGGAAGAAAAGAAATTCATGCCATGTCCTGTAGCTTTCTTATTATCATACAGATAATATAACTAAAAATTCCAAGTTCTCTCTTACGCCGAGAGGACATATGCTGCATCTAATTTTTCCTATTTGTTTGTTTTTTAAATTTTCAAGTGACTGAGAAAAATCTCTTACTTGCTGGTTGAAAATAAAGACGATGGGTGGGATAAAAAAGCATATGCAGGAGCATGTCTGCAAACATATATCATCGAAACTGTGGTTTCAAATCCTCACATAAGCAGAAACATTCAAACATCTAACATTTCAAGTTGTAGAAAGTTTATGGCATGAAACCAAAACAAACAAGTCAAAAAATTGAAGGTTGGCTAAACAGTAATAAACACAGTAATTACGTACATTTTATATTGCATAATGCCAACCATTAATCTTTTTAAATCTTTTATAAGCTTTGATAAAGGAAATGAAATAATTCACAAAACTATTCAAATATAGAGAACACATTGCAATTCATTCTGATGTTGAAAGCAAAGATATCTGCATCTAATCTGTCCTACCACAACTATATTCTGTAACGTGGTCATGAAATAGTTTGATATTCTATCCAACCTACAGGAAGAAGTCCATAGACTTACCTATGGCTGGGGACATTTTTTAAGTCACTTTCACATAAATTAGTGATTCCTCAAATATTTTGTTGTTTCTAGATTTTTGGTCGTGCCACTCTTTGCCTTTCTCTCTGTGACCAACTTTTCTGTAAACAGATTCACCCAGTTGTAAACACAAAGTTACATGTACGTCTGAGAGACAGAGGGAATTAAAGAGAAATGAGTGATGAAATAAAAGTTGTTAGAAATCCATGGGGATGTTTACAGCTGAGAACATTTGTGCACAATGTCTTTCTCTTTATCGAATCCAATTAGCTTAGGATTCAAAATGTGTAACTTAATTACTGAATTTTCCAGGGGAGAAGTAAGCTTAAAGTATTTATGTTCAAATTTAAATGAATTGAAAATACACTTGAGGGGACTTCTCTGGTGGTCCAGTGGATAAGGCTCTGCATTCCCAATGCAAGGGGCCCGGGTTCGATACCTGGTCGGGGAACTAGATCCCGCAGGCATGCTGCAACTAATAAGCCCATATGCTGCAACTAAAGATCCCACATGCCGCAACTAAGACCCAGTGCAGCCAAAATAAATAATTTTTTTTAAAAAAAGAAAGAAAATACACCTGAGTCCAAAAAATTGAATATAATCATGTTGATAACTTCTGGTCAGTATAATGGATTGAGATGATAGGGAGTATTCTGTTCTCATTTCAAACACAAACAAATACCGAAAAAAATATAACAAAATATATAGGTCATGAACTCAATATCAAGGAAGGAAATTCTGTAGTTGTTAGACATTCTGACAACTCCAAGACAGATGTGTAACAGTGTGCTGAAGCCAAGAGACCCATGGAAGAAATGGACAATTATTAGGTGTTAACAGGTAGAAGGTGAGACCTCACCACTACATGCAGAGTGAGTATAGCCAACCTGTCCCATGAGCATGGGAATGTTTGAATTCTTATTTGTTATCAGCATTGTTATTTTGCATTAAGTCTTGAGGTGTGAGAATTTTCCCTATTGATCAACCACAAGAAGACAGAAATTTTCAAAGACGTCTATTTGAAAGTAGCTGAGAGGTACCAAGACGGTCAGGATTTGAGTGACCAGTAGAGGTTAACTCATCCTCTGACACAAATTCAACCCTCAAGGTATTAATGACTCATCAATGGCATTGAAATAAGCACTGTCTGAGTCTGAGGACCAGAGGATAGCCAGTGACATTTACTGTGTAGCTGGAGGACAAAAACTGGACAGGAGAGCCTGCCTTGGAGCAGGGATCTGGTAAAAAAAAAAAAAAAAGAAAAACAAAAAGAAAATCCCAAGCTTCATTCTGGGACCCTGATGAGCTGTATCATAAGACTAGAGATGAACCAAAAATAGATTAAAAAGTGGGTCTTGGTAAGGAATGAAAACTAGCCTTAAATCTGTCCATACGATGCAATTAGATCAAGCAAAAATAAACCCTCTTTGAAGGAAGATCACACCATCCCAAGGCGAATTCTGTTTCTGAAAATTATTTTAAACAATGCCAACATTAAAACAATGTACCAGAGATACAAGGGAACACTAACAAATGGCTGAAAACCAAGATAAATGTGGAGAGACAAAAAACAAAAAGAACAAAAAACTGCAACCAATCCAGGTATTATACATATCAGAATAGGAGTTTTAAATACCTGTGATTACCACTTTCACTAAGGTCAGTATCACCAGTAATAATACACATCAACATGATGGATCCCGTGATAGGACAGGCTGAAGATATAGCATCATTTCTGGAGTATTTTTGTCCAAAATGCATACCTGCAGTCTGTACAATCATAAGAAAACATCAGACAAACCAAAATTGAGGGAGATTTGACAAAATAACTGATCGATATTACTCAAAATGGTTAAGGTCATAAAAAACAAGGAAAGACTGAAGATTATTACAGACTGTAGGAGACTGAAAAGAAAGAAAAATTAAATGCATTTTGGGATCTTGTTTAGGAGTCTGGAATAGAAAAAGGACATTAGTGGAAAAATTGGTGAGATACAAATACATTTTGCAATTTAGTTAATAGTGTTGTACAAGGTTAATTTCTTGTGCTTGATAATTGTACTAAAGTTACCTAAAAAATTAAGGGAAGTGGGATGAGAGATGGAAACTCTATATTTTATAACTTTTCTTTTTTGTATTTCTATAAAGCTAAAACTGGTTTATAATTGAAAAATTTAAACTAAAAAGCCTAACACCTTGGTCAAAAAAGTAAATATGACATTACATATCAAAAATAATCTGTGATTAGTATGTTCAAAAAACTCAGATGGTTAGTAATATCAACAGAGCAAAGAAAAACATAAAATATGGGTTAGAAATTCTAGAACTGAAAACAAAACTAATGAATAAAATTGACAGGACATCAGTTACAGCAGAAGACAGAAAGACAAAAGAAAGGAAACTTGAGGGAAAAAGAATGACATACAAGACAGAGAAAAGTGATGCCACACACATGCAACTGGAGGTCCAGGATGGAAGAAAAACAAGAGGGGAGAATCAATATTTGAAAAGATAATCTCTAAGAATTTTTCCACACTGTTTCCTGGAATTAAGTGGAACTTATGTCCAAGTCCAGGAAGCCATATGAACCCCAGGGAAGTTCAATATACATTTAAAAACACACAATAAAAAACAGGTTTAAAAAAAAGACAAAGAACACCTAAAAGATATCACAGAAACAAATGACACCTTTAAAAGAAAATAATGACTTACATTAATTTATCCATAAGACTGTGAATTTTTGACTCAAAGATAGGAAGAAGAAAATGAAAAATATCTATAGATAAGTAACGCATGATGGAGTTTGGACCACAGATCCTAAGGAAAGCATGGGATGGCATAAATAGTAGAGGAGATTTGAGTACCTCCACAGAAACAAACAAGCAAAAACCAACCACTTCATCTCACACCAAAAAAGGAATTGATCTGAATTTCTTTTAACATTTTATAACTTTTATGTTCAGTTGTAATGTCCTTTTTTATTTTTATTTTATATTGGAGTATAGTTGATTTACAGTGTCAGTTTCAGGTGTACAGCAAAGTGATTCAGTTGTACATAGACAAGTACCTATTCTTTTTCAAATTCTTTTCCCATTTAGGTTATTATAGAAGATTAAGCAGAGTTCCCTGTGCTCTACAGTAGGTCCTTGTGGGTTATCAATTTTAAACACGGTAGTGATCTGAATTTTAGATGTACACAGGAAAGCTTAACAATGATAACTTGGATGATATATTCTTGAACAAGGATGATATTTTCTTCAAAAAGGATTAAAGTTTTTTTTTTTTAAGGAACACAGTCAAGAAAGCTTTTTGCTATTCAAATGAGTAAGTTCATCGGGTGAGATGAAAAAAAAGTTATAGACATCTGCTTTATAACATGGTGCTTGTAGTTAAGAATACTGAACTTAAAATTTTGTGACGAGGGCAGATCTCATGTTTTTTGTTTTATTATTATTTTTTAACACACAACTTTACAGAAAAGGAAAGGAGTGATAAACTGAACCACTACTTTCAACATTTAAAATATCTGATCTTCCTCTAATTCGAAAAGATACACATATACGAAAAGGAAAGGAGTGATAAACTGAACCACTACTTTCAACATTTAAAATATCTGATCTTCCTCTAATTCGAAAAGATACACATATACCTGTGTTCCAAGCAGCACTGTGTACAATAGAAAAGACATGGAAGGAACCTAAATGTCCATCGACCGATGAATGGATAAGGAAGATGTGGTACATATATACAATGGAATATTACTCAGACTTAAAAAAGAACGGACATAATGCCATTTGCAGCCACATGGATGGACCTGGAGATGATCATACTACGTGAAGTAAGAGACAGAGAAAGACAAATATCATATGATACCACTTATAAGTGGAATCAAAAAATTTATACAAATGAACTGATTTACAAAACAGAACCAGACTCACAGACACAGAAAACAAACTTATTGTTACCAAAGGGGAATGGAGGAGGGATAAATTAGCAGTTTGGAATACGCAGATACAAACTGTTATGTATAAAATAGGTAAACAACAAGGACCTACTGTATAGCACATGGAACTATATTCAATATCCTGTAATAAACCATAATGGGAAAGAATCTGAAAAATATATATACAATGGGTATATATATATATACATATATATATATATATATATAAAACTGAATCACTTTGCTGTACACCACAAACTAACACAACATTGTAAATCATGTATATTTCAATTTTCCAAAAAGAAAAAGGAAAAAAATGTTTGGTTTTCAATCCACACCATTAAATCATGAAAGTACCAGCTACTAAAAAGAGATATTTGCAATAATATTTAATATTAGATATTCCCAACAAAGTGCTCATATCCAGCATTTGTAAAACATTGTTTTGTATAAATTATAAAAAAGACAGACTACTTAATAAAAAATAAAATAGGCACTTCACTTAGTAAGATATTAAAATGCCATTCTTAGTCATCTGTGTAACATACATGAAAACCATATACAGGCTTCATCTCCCACAGTAACTGAAATTAAAAAGACTGACCATCTCGGGCTTCCCTGGTGGTGCAGTGGTTGGGAGTCCGCCTGCCAATGCAGGGGACACGGGTTCGTGCCCGGGTCCGGGAAGATCCCACATGCCGCGGAGCGGCTGGGCCCGTGAGCCATGGCCGCTGGGCCTGCGCGTCCGGAGCCTGTGCTCCGCAACGGGAGAGGCCACAACAGTGAGAGGCCCGCGTACCGCAAAAAAAAAAAAACAGACTGACCATCTCAAGCACTGGCGATAATGATACGGAATAAATGGAATCTCTCCCATGCTGATGCTTTATATTGCAATTGGAAGAGTCACCTACAACTCTTTTAGCAGCATCAACAAAGTTGAAAATAAGCATATCCTATGACTCAGACATTCTATTCTTACACAGATAAAATTATAATAGTATAGGCAGATAGCTGTATATTATTCCTTTATGTTAGGATATTAAGTTGTCTATGTTTTATAGGTAAATACGTAAAACACATGCACACGTACAAACTTACTAGGATTGAAACTGCACTCATATTCTTTTTAAAGAAACATATCCTTTCCATAAAATCTACCTCCAGGTTAGCCAACAAAGAAATAATACCTTACAGAAAAATTATCTGACTTCCATGTCATTTAATTAGCATTGACCAATAATACAATAATGGTGAGAACTAACAAATTCAAACACATTTTCTCCCAGAGCTTCAAGGGGGGTACACCAGGGGGAAAGACAAAATAATTACAATTTAACTCCGAATGTACAATATATACAAATTTAGATCAAGCAGTGATTAAAAGGAAAAAATTGAAACATATGAATAGCTAAAGGGCAACAGTAATTTAAACAGGTGGAGAGCAGCATGTCCATTTCATAAATTACATCATTTAATAAAATTACTTCAAATTTATTTTATTATAATTGGATAGACGTAGCCTCACATTCTTAAAGGATACCCGCATGGGACAGGAGATGAAAAACACGATCTTTCAAAAATTCTATTTTCTTTAATCGTTAGAATATTAATAGAGCTGTTTGAAGACTGCAACTCTCATTTGAAACAGACCACATTAGACATTCATTCAACGTTTCGAAGAACGTGTAAACAGATTAAGTAATGTCCACATTATAAGTGCAAAGATAATAACTCTAGTGTTCTAATGGTCACTGCTAAATCAAACACATGGCCCTTTGCCCCGAAAAGAGATGAAATGTTTAGTTATCAAGTTGGCAATGACTGTATTCAAGGGAATAGCAAATGACTTCTTTCTATGTAGCAACATTTTGCAATTTAGTTTTCAGGGATATTGGGTTTGCTTTATAATGCTCACCTTAGCAAGCGGCAATTATGTAAATGTCTGTGCTCGATGACTGTGCTCCTTCCATCACCCTTATTCTAAACAGAAATGACCAACAAAAGAAAAGCAAACATTTGAACCATTTCACTGACTCCAAGATGACTACTCTAGGGGCCAGTGGAGATGAGGAAAAGGCGATTAAGTTAACTATATACCCTGAGAAGTCATTTTAATATAAGCTTTCTCTGAAGAAATTAAGTTCACAGCATGAATTTGTAGATTCAATCCCCTGTCACCCACCTCCATTGTTTGGGGTCCTTTTCAGAATTTCCATAAAGGATGCTCTGCTGTAACACAGAGGCGCTAAGATTCTGTGGGTCAGACAGGATGGAGAGCCGTTGGTCTTTGATTTAACGACTTGGATTCTGAAATGGGCTTGCAGGGCAGGCTGAGAAGCGGCTCTCTAAAGGAGGTAGTCCACCGCGCTGGCTTTTCCCACGTTGGTTTCTGACCACAAAGAAGAGTCAGCTTAACCACATTTTGAATGTTTCACATTCTTCTTACATTTCACCCACCTGAGATCTTTGTCTGCTGTGAAAAGTATGGAAATCAGCACCAAACTCGGGTTGAGGATGAAGCCATAGGAACCCTCGCTTATTGCTGCTGGGGATCCAAAATGGTGCAGTCACTTTGGAAGACAGTTAACCAGTTTCTTACCAAACTACACCTATTCTTACCATAAAGCCAATCAGTTGCACTGCTTCGTACGTATGCGAGAAGAGTTGAAAACGTAATGTCCTCACCAAACACCTGCACACGGGTGTTGACAGCAGCTTTAGTCATAACGGCCAAACTCTGGAAGCAACCAAGACCTCTTTCAGGAGGTGATGGATAAATGAATGGTGGTCTATCCAAACAATGGAAAATTATTCAGCTCTAAAAAGAGACACGGTATCAAGCCAGGAAAAGATACGGAGGAACCTTAACTGCGTATTAGTAAGTGAAAGAAGCCAACCTAAAAAGGCTGCCTCCTGTGGGATTCCAACTCTATGACATCCTGGAAAAGACAAAACTATGGAGACAGTAAAAGGATGCCAAGACCTGGGGGAGGGAGGGATGTGCAGGCAGAGCACAGAGGACTTATAGGGCAGTGAAACTACTCTGTATGACATCATAATGATGGATACGTGTCACTGTACGCTTGTCCAAACCCATGGAATGTACAACACCAAGAGTGAACCCTAATGTAAACTGTGGCTTTGGGTGACGATGCTGTGCCCGTGTAGGTTCATCGATTGTGACAGATGCGCCACCTGGTGGCGATGTGGATCATGGGGGAGGCTGTCCACATGTGGGAGCAGGGTGTGCGTGGGAAATCTCTGCACCTTCCTCTCAATGTTGCTGTGAATCTAAAACTACTCTAAAAAATAAAGCCTGTTAATTAAAAATTTTTTCATGGGTAAATATTGATACAATCCTATCTGGTGCCCAGAGGGACAAATGAAATGAAACATGAGGAGCCCTAATATCTTTCGCTAGATGCTCACTCAATTACTTTGTGTTACAAAAAGACAAAAAGAAAAATCAACAACAACAACACCCCACACTTCTTGAGAAGGACACATTTGGCTGAAATAACCACCATACCCGTTATCAAATGAGCCATTTTACATTAAAAGACTAATGGAGAAATCCGAGTTGGTGGAACTCCCTGGAAAAGGGGGCCCGTCACCCCCTCCAGGTGTGCAGCTGCATGGCCTGTGGTGGAAGTTACGAAAACTTGAAATCAACAGAGTCCAAACTCAGCCTTAGAATCACCTGGAGAATTAAAACAAACACAAAACAAAACGACTCGGTTCACACAGCTGAGAGATACTGACTATGTCCCAGTTAGGGGCCTTTTCCAGGTGATCAGATGTGCTTTGGTGGAACCAGGTTAGGGCTTTGGGGGTCCCGGCTTGTGGCCCTTTTCTGGTCCAACAACTCTTCTGGGTTCAAGGCCCAGCACTTGACCTGGCAAGCCTTAGCGCAAGTGCAGAGTGTGGGCTTTGGGGAGGGTGCTGAGCCCCAGAACTAGGACTGCTCTCCGGCGAGCAGGACGCATCCGCATCTCCTGTGCTCCTGTCACCAGGGCCCGAGCCTTCCCACCATCTGGAAGGAGCCCAGGTCTCTCAGCAGAGAACCAGGACCTGTGTGGAGCTCCCCTCTCTTCAGTTTGCAAACTGCAAACAATGACAGTTTTACTTCTTCTTTTCCGATTTGGATTCCTTTTATTTCTTTTTCTTCTCTGATTGCTGTGGGTAAAACTTACAAAACTATGTTGAATAAGAGTGGTGAGAGTGGGCAACCTTGTCTTCTTCCTGATCTTAGTGGAAATGCTTTCAGCTTTTCACCATTGAGAACAATGTTGGCTGTGGGTTTGTCATATACAGCCTTTATTATGTTGAGGAAAGTTCCCTCTATGCCTACTTTCTGGAGGGTTTTTAACATAAATGGTGTTGAATTTTGCCCAAAGCTTTCTGTGCATCTATTGAGATGACCATATGGTTTTTCTCCTTCAATTTGTTAATATGGTGTATCACATTGATTGATTTGCGTATATTGAAGAATCCTTGCATTCCTGGAATAAACCCCACTTGATCATGGTGTATGATCCTTTTAATGTGCTGTTGGATTCTGTTTGCTAGTATTTTGTTGAGAATTTTTGCATCTATCTTCATCAGTGATATTGGCCTGTAGTTTTCTTTCTTTGTGACATCCTTGTCTGGTTTTGGTATAAGGGTAATGGTGGCCTCGTAGAATGAGTTTGGGAGTGTTCCTCCCTCTGCTATATTTTGGAAGAGTTTGAGAAGGATAGGTGTTAGCTCTTCTCTAAATGTTTGATAGAATTCTCCTGTGAAGCCATCTGGTCCTGGGCTTTTGTTTGTTGGAAGATTTTTAGTCACAGTTTCAATTTCAGTGCTTGTGTTTGGTCTGTTCATATTTTCTATTTCTTCCTGATTCAATCTTGGCAGGCTGTGCATTTCTAAGAATTTGTCCATTTCTTCCAGGTTGTCCATTTTATTGGCATAGAGCTGCTTGTAGTAATCTCTCATGATCTTTTGTATTTCTGCAGTGTCAATTGTTACTTCTCCTTTTTCATTTCTAATTCTATTGATTTGAGTCTTCTCCCTTTTTTTCTTGATGAGTCTGGCTAATGGTTTATCAATTTTGTTTATCTTTTCAAAGAACGAGCTTTTAGTTTCATTGATCTTTTCTACTACTTTCTTCGTCTCTATTTCATTTATTTCTGCTCTGATCTTTATGATTTCTTTCCTTCTGACTTTGGGGTTTTTTTTGTTGTTCTTTTTCTTTCTCTAATTGCTTTAGGTGTAAGGTTAGGTTGTTTATTTCAGATTTTTCTTGTGTCTTGAGGTAGGATTGTATTGCTATAAACTTCCCTCTTAGAACTGTTTTTGCTGCATCTCATAGGTTGTGGGATTTTGTATTTTCATTGTCGCTTCTCTCTAGGTATATTTTGATTTTCTCTTTGATTTCTTCAGTGATCTCTTGGTTATTTAGTAGTGTATTGTTTAGCCTCCATTTTTTGGGTATTTTTTACAGATTTTTTCCTGTAATTGCTATCTAGTCTCATAGCGCTGTAGTCGGAAAAGATACTTGATACAATTTCAATTTTCTTAAATTTACCAAGGCTTGATCTGTGATCCAAGATATGATCTATCCTGGAGAACATGTAGTGGGGTTGCTGGGTCATATGGTAAGTTCAATATCAAAAAAACAAACAACCCAATCAAAAAATGGGTAGAAGACCTAAATAGACATTTCTCCAAAGAAGACATACAGATGGCCAAGAGGCACATGGAAAGATGCTCAACATCACTAATAATTAGAGCAATGCAAATCAAAACTTACAATGAGGTATCAGAATGGCCATCGTCAAAAAATCTACAAATAATAAATGCTGGAGAGGGTGTGGAGAAAAGGGAACCGTCTTGCACTGTTGGTGGGAATGTAAATTGGTACAGCCACTATGGAGAACAATATGGAGGTTCCTTAAAAAATCTACATAGGGATGTTATTCCATCCCTTCAGAAAAGGAAGAGCATGGACCCATCTCTGATGGCTGACTTGCACTGACAGTGACTCAATGTAATTTCACAAATAACTGCAGCCACCTGAAAGAGAAAAGTGACTTTGTACTGTCATAATCTTGTCTCTTCCAGGTGCCAATCTCAGATATATTTAGCCCATCCTCAGAGATTCTACACAATGTTTTCATACACATACCAAGGTAGAGGAACGGTTCCATGGGGATTACAGGTTGCCATGCTTTTTTGTCCTAGTAGATTATAACCTCACTCATGGCAAGTAGCATGTCTTATCTATCTTGGTTTCCTCTTGTTTAGCTGAGTACCTGGCACCTATTAGAACACCCAACAAATGTTTACTAAGTAAATAATCAATTATGATCATATAAACCACAGGAATAGAGCCCAATGAGGAAATAGAAAGTAATCGATATTTAAATGTGGCTATAGGCCCTTTAGGTCTCATTTAATATTTTTTTATGTTCTACCATCATGATGTTTGTTACAGAAGATTAAACGTCCATCAACAGATGAATGGATAAAGAAGATGTGGTACATATATACAATGGAATACTACTCAGCCATAAAAAAGAATGAAATAATGCCATTTGCAGCAACATGGAGAGACCTAGAGATGATCATACTAAGTGAAATAAGTCAGAAAGAGAAAGACAAACATCATATGATATCAGTTATATGTGGGATCTAAAACATGACTCAAATGAACTTATTTACAAAACAGAAACAGACTCAGAGACACAGAAAATGAACTTATGGTTACCAAAGGGGAAATGGGGAGAGAGCTAAATTAGGAATTTGGGATTAAGAGATCCCACACTACTAGATACAAAACAGATAAACAATAAGGTCCTATTGAATAACACAGGGAACTATATTCAATATCTTGTACTAATCTATAATGGAAAAGAATCTGTAAAAGAATATATATATATATATATACACGTACATACATATATATGTATATATAAACTGAATCACTTTTCTCTACACCTGAAATACTGTAAATCAACTATACTTCAATTTAAAAATAGGATAATTAAGTTAAAACTTTTAAAATAAAGATAAAAATAAATGTGGCTACACATCCTTTTGGTCTCATTTAATATTTTTGTATTCTAACATCAAGATGTTTGCTACAGAAAATTATACAATGTGTTTCATCTTGTTCATTATATTTTCCTTCTCTGAAGCAATATGGATTCTTAGTCTGAGGAAAAAAGTTCAAGGTTGATAACATTTTAGGTGGCAACAGTCATTAACATGGTGGTCAAATGCGTGACTTGCTTTTTATGGCGTGACCCATTGTGTCTCATCGGTTTTCTGAAAACATAGTAAATAACTGAATCTATTCAGAAATGACTTCTTTTCAGAGGGAGAGAATGTTTAAACAAAACTACTCCTGTCCTTTCAAAATCTATTTTTAAAGGAACTGTGCTGTACATAGATTTGAGAAATCCAGAAATATGTCATCAAGGGAAATAAATTTGGGGCTTGGTGATACAAGAAACTGTCCAGATACTTATCTGAATGCATTTCCAGCTTTTGAAATTTAGTCCAGGGACTTCCCTGGTGGGGCAGTGGTTAAGAATCCGCCTGCCAATGCAGGGGACACGGGTTCGATCCGTGGTTCGGGAAGATCCCACATGCCGCAGAGCAACTAAGCCTGTGCGCCGCAACTACTGAGCCTGAGCTCTACAGCCCGTGAGCCACAACTACTGAGCCCATGTGCCACAACTACTGAGGCTCGCACACCTAGAGCCTGTGCTTAGCAAAAAGAGAAACCACTGCAATGAGAAGCCCGCGCACCGCAACAAAGAGCAGCCCCCGCTCGCCACAACTAGAGAAAGCCTGTGCGCAGCAAAAGACCCAACACAGCCAAAAATAAATTAATTAAAAAATTTTTTTAACGAAAAGAAATTTAGTCCAGATAAGTGTGAACAGTCTATTTATACTGTGAACAATGTTTTGTTTTGTCAGTGATACTTCATCCTGGACTGAGCTGCTCACTAGAAATTTGGGGACATGTATTATTAGTTTTGTATACCAATATCCTTCAGAAACAACTCTGGATTATTCTGTCCAGAACAATATCTTGAATATTGTTTTGGCTAGATGGCATTCACAGTGTGCATTTAGTATATTTATATATGCCCGTGGCAATTTAATGTTCATGAAATGTTTCATTGGTCTTCACATCCATATATATCCTGTGAAATAGGCAGAATGAGATATTCTTCAGATGTCCTTTTTTTTCAAATTTCTCATGTAATATACAGAATTGGATATTCACTGGTGGGTGATCATTATTAGGTAAGCTACTCCCTTTCTATTCTCCACTAATTATCCTTTTACAGTTAATGTTACCTGGAAAATACTGAAGGAATTTAGTACAAGTTGCTCCTCATTATCTTAGTATAACTGGTAACAATCAAAGACCACTCAATCTGCACCCTTTGAGAATATTAGCCTACTAACTACAAGTAAAATGTTTTTAAAAATGGAGAATTTCCCTGCAAAAATAAAAAACAAACTTATGGTTACCGGGGGGGGGGGGGCAATAAATTAGGAGATTAGGATTCACATATATATCTATATCTATCTATCTATCTATATAACTAATAAGAACCTACTGTATAGCACAGGGAACTCTACTCAATACTCTGTAATGACCTATATGGGAAAAGAATCTTAAAAAGAGTGGATCTATGTATATGTATAACTGATACATTTTGCTGTACAGCAGAATCTAGCACAACATTGTAGATCAACGATACTCCAATAAAAATTTGTAGATCAATGACACTCCAATAACAATTTAGATCAACTACACGCCAATAAAAATTTAAACCAAAAAAAATAAAAGGATGGATGAAAACAAATGTGTTTATCCTCATAACTGACATCATTTAAGTCACATTAACTGTGTGTACATATGCTTACCTGAGAGACGGCATTGTTGGCAGTTCCCCTGGTGTAAATGTCATTTAGAATGGTGAAACACGCTGCCTTTTACGCTCGAATTTGCAAAGCAACAGGAGAGTCTGTTTGGTGGAAACACAAAATGAAAATGATTTTCCAATGGTCTTCCCAGCATCTCTCTTAACCCTTTGACATTCATTCTTTCGATGTGAATTTCCAACATTAGATCACATTTCTAGTTCCTATCATTAACTGGTAATGAGAACTGCCAGGCGTCTCATTTTTTGATGATTTTGCACAGGATTCAGATAATTATCTAGTATTTTTAACATCTTAATAAAATTCTATTTTTTTGGCAAGACTTGAGATTGATTTATAATATGATATTGATGTTTAGAAACCTATCAGTCCTACAGAAGCCACTTGATAGAAACAGTTAAACGGATGGTCTGAGAGAGTTGATGTAATAAAGAAATATGATTAATTTCAGTAGGAAAAAATATTTCTCAGCAGCCAGTACACTAGGGAATTATTTCACAAAATGAGAAATCTCACATAACATGTAAACGCATACTTTTCATTCAAATTCCCAATAACACTATATACTAGTAATTACGATTCCAAGTCAAAGTCCGAATGACAGATATATCTGAAAATCAGCTTTTGTGGACTTACTAGTTCCAATTCCAAGTAAAAATGGAATACTTATTTCAAATTTCAATTCCAATTTCAAAATCTGAGTAACCCAGTAATCAAGCAGTGATACACTTATTCACCCCAATTCTAAATAACACCAGTGCACTTACTGGATCAAATAATAATGCTAATTAAATATTCCAAATAATACTAGTGTGTTTATTTCAATTTCCAATTCAAATTTCAAAATCCAAATAACACGGAGAATCAATATGGGTACAGTTATTATTTTCAATTCCAAATAGCACTAGTGTACTTATTAACTTATATTCTGACCCTAATTTCTATTTCTATCTTAATTTATCCATAACAAACACTAATGCATTTGTCAGCATAAATTGAAAATAGTATTTCAGGTCTTATTAATTCAAGTTCCAATTCAAGTTCTGAAATATACATTGTACTGGTATCAAGCACTGCAACTATTATTAGTTCCAATTTTAAATAATAGTGGTATAATTATTACTTCTTATTTCAATTAAACTCTAGAGTCTAATATCTCATAACACGTACCATTGTACTTATTAGCTCAAATTCAAAATGACACTGATAAATGACTATGTTTCCTTTCATCTCTATTTCTAGTATTTCAATATCTCCTATAACAATCACTGGTACACATATTATTTCAAATAACTAGTAGGACGGTCGTCTTGTAATTCATCCAAATTTCAAATAACACGTGCTTACATATTTAAATTACAAAAGTTTACTTCTAAGTTCAAATTCCAAATGAGACCGATTTACTTACTAATTCATATCTCAATTCCAATTCTAAAATGCAAATAAAACTGATAACAAGCTTCAATGCGCTTATCTCTTCAAATTTCAAATAACGCTGATGTATTTATTCAACCCTATGTCCATATGCAGGTAACTTCCGTAATAACCTGAGGTTCACTTTGAACAGAAAGGCCATTTCCATAACAACCTGAGGTTCACTTTACACAGAAATGCCGTTTCAACTCCAAAGGGTAAATAAATTTGACCACAAGCATAGGTGCACTGATCAGGTTCAAATTTCAATTAACACTGGCGTGCTTATTAATTCATCTTCCAGTTGGAGTACCCAAATATCTCTAATGCCAAGCAAAGGCATACTTATTGGCTCAAATGGTAAATAACATGAGAGGTCTTATAAATTCAAATTCCAATTCACTATCCCAAACCCAGGTCACAGTGATAACAATTATTGGTAAACTGATTTGTTCTAATTCCAAATAACCCCGGTATCAGTCCAAATTCCAATTACAATTCCCAAATAAATAGATAACAAGTACTGGTGGACTTTTAGCTAATATTTTGAATAACACTGGTGTACCTAATAATACAAATTTTAACTTTTGGTTTAATTTTCATTTAGAATTCCAAATTTCAGAAATCTCAGACAATAATAACTAATATGCTTAGTAGTATAAAATTCCTCATAATATCATTTGTCTTATCAAATCAAATTCCAATTTAAATTCCCAAATTCAAATGATACCCATGACAAGAAGAGACACACTTTTGAGGTCCAATAGCAAGTAACACTGCTGTAATTATCAGTTCACATTTCAAGTAAAATTCCAATATACAAATTTCTCCAATAAGAAGCATCATTCCACCTATCTCTTCAAATTCCAAATAACATTAGTGTATAAATATTCAAATTTCAGATAACATTAGTTTACTTGTTAGATCAAGTTCAAAACGACAGTGGTTTATTTATTAATTTTGATAAATGTACTACTGCATTAATTAGCTAAAATTAAAAACGGCTATGCTTTATTTCAAATTCTAAATCAAATTCCACAAACCAAAAATTAAAAGGAATTAAAATAAAAAACACCAATGCACTTATTAGCTCAAATTCCAAATAACTTTGCTTTACTTATTGGTTCCAATTCCACACACAATTTTAAAATCTAAAAACATTTGACAACAAGCACTCGCTGTTGCACCTATTATTTCAAATTCTAATTAACACTGGCGCAAATTTCCTTGAACTTGCAACTGATATCCCAAAGACCTATAACCTAAGGTATACTTTTTCGCATTATTTACAAATAACACTGGCATATTTGTTGATTCGATTATCATGTCCATTTTAAATTTCAGATAATAGTCTGAAACTTCCAACTGAAATTTTCAGTTGAAATTTTCAAATCCAAGTCGTACCGTTAACAGGTACCAGTCCACTAATTATTTCTAAATGCAAATAACACTGGTGAATTATTCGCTCAAATTTAAATTCAAATTCCATGATCCAAATAAATCTGATAGCACATACTTGGCATTGACTGGCTCAAATTCTAAATAACACTGGTATACTTCGTGATTTAAATTCAGTCCGAATCAAATGTAAATTCACATTTCTAAATAACACTAGGACATCCATTCACTGAATTCCTAATTAAAATTCAAAAATTCAGATAAGACCATAACAAAGATCAGTACATGTATTAATTCCAATCCCAAACAACACCGGTTGCCTTATTAGCTTATACGTCAAATCAAGTTCCGCTATACAAATATCTCTGGTAAAAAGTTCTACTGCACTTATTAACTTGAATCCCAAATAACACTGAAAAACTCCCTCAAATTTTCAAATAGCAATATTTTACCTTTCAATTCTAATCCTAAATAACACTGACGTACATATTAACTCAAATTATAATTCACCTTCCAAAACCCAAATAACTTTGATAGCAAATACTGGTAAACTTATTATTTGAAATTCTAATTATTTTTATTGGTTCAAAATTTTAAAACTAAATATCTCAAAATGTAATAAGTATACAAGTACTGGTACACTGAATAGCTGGAATGCCAGATTACAATGATTTACTTACTGATTGAAATTAAAAGGCACATTTACACTTCCAGATAATACCCATGCTCTTCTTTGATTAATTTCCAACAAACACAAATGTACTTCTTTCCAATACCAATTCAAGTAGAATACCACTCGTATGACAAGCTCTGGTGCATTTAGCTCAAATAACTCCTGTGTATTTATTTGTTCAAATTCAGATTCCAAAATATCTCCAGATAAGCACTGGGGCATTTACTAGTCTCAACAGCCATAACACTGACATACTTATGGTTAATAGACCCATTTACATTAGAAAATATATATAATGCTATTAATAGATATGGGTGTGTTTGTATGGCCATATTCAAAATAATAATGTTATAATTTCTATTCAAAATTTCTTTCAAATTTCTATGTCTAAACAACTCTGAAAATGAACACTGGTGTACTTATTAATTTCAATGCCAAATTTATAAACTCTATTGAATGTTAAAATATACTAAAATGTATAAAAAGATCTAAAAAGTTTGTACTTACTAATATTGTAATAATTATATTATTAATGATTGTACTTATCCCTTCTGACTCAATTCCAAATAACTCCAATAATAAATATTCCTGAACTTATGATTTGAATCCAAATTTCACATGCAGCACTTTGGCTGTATTATCTGTTCAACATTTTTATCCTTAAAATGTGTTTAATATTGCCTACTTCAAGGGTATCTCTCCTGATTTCACACCAAGAGAAGGAAAAAATCAATTAGACTATGATCAGGACAACACATTCAGATTATTTTACTCTTGGGACTTCCCTGGGGGCACAGTGGTTAAGAATCCGCCTGCCAATGCAGGGAACACGGGTTCGAGCCCTGGTCCGGGAAGATCCCACGTGCCACGGAGCAACTAAGCCTGTGCACCACAACAACTGAGCCCACGCACCACAACTACTGAAGCCCAGGCACCTAGAGCCCGTGCTCCGCAACAAAGAGAAGCCACTGCAATGAGGAGTCCGCACACCATTCACTGCAACTAGAGAAGGCCCGCATGAAGCAACAAAGACTCAATGCAGCCAAAAATAAATAAATAAAATGAATTTATTTTAAAAATTTATTTTACTCTAATGTTTGTTTTTTAATGAAATTCCAGCAATTCCACTCATAGGTATATATCTAGAAAAAATGAAAACACTAATTCAAAAAGATACATGAACCCCAATGTTCATAGCAGCACTACTTACAATAGCCAAGATATGGTAACCACCCAAGTGTCCATCAACAGAGGATTGGTAAAGAAGACATGGTATATATATACAATGGAATATCACTCAAACATAAAAAAAAAAAAAGAAATTCTGTTATTTCTAGCAATGTGGATGGACCTAGAGATTATCGTATTAAGTGAAGTAAGTCAGACAGAGGAATACAACATGATATCACTTATATGTGGAATCTAAAATATGATACAAATGGACTTATTTACAAAACAGAAACAGACTCACAGACATAGAAAACAAACTAATGGTAACCAAAAGGGAAGGGGGGAGGGTGGGATAAATTAGGACTATGGGATGAACAGATACACACTACCATATATAAAGTAGATAAACAACAAGGATATACTGTACAGTACAGGGAATTGTAGCCATTATCTTGTAAGGACTTTTAATGGAGTAAAATCTGTAAAAATACTGAATCACTATGCTACACACCAGCAACTATTATAATAATGCGATTCATCTATAGTTCGATAGAAAAAGAAAGAAAAAAATCATTTTTTTACCTTATAGAAATTAAATGGTATTGCATTTATGCATAGCATTCATTATTATATATTGAATGGTTTTATTTATTAAAATATTAAGCACTGGCATTTATAACTCAATAATTAAATATTATCATTGATATTCAACACAATTAATATGTTAAATATATTAAATAATCAAACGTTACCCATGGGGTGGGATTATAGGGAAGAGTGTATTCCCAGGCCCGTCACTTTTCTGCATGATAATGTATGATGCCATTGAGCAAGGGCTCCGGTTTGCCGGGAAACAGTAACACAAAACACATCGCAAGGTGCAGATGCGATACACGTGACTTAGGGGATTTAGTGTTCCAGCACGACTTTGGAAAGGGCACAGCGTGATCTTTTCTTCCTAACTTCAATTTTCTCAGCACTGACCTGTCGCTAATCTTCCTCACACAGTGCTGCATCCCAGCTTTATTCGAATGACACATCACTGAAAAAAGATAATTACTACGATAATGTTTTACAAGTAAGTACCACTTGAAAAAATTAGGTAACCGCTGTGTAGAGCTTGGTCGTCATCCCCCCTTATATTCTTCTTCATAGTGAACACTTAGCGGATACTTTTAAGTTAAAGAAAAATGTGTGAAATACAGGTTGGATTACTCAGGGGGTGGTGAGGGTTAGAAAGAGCCAGAGCATGACTGGGTGACTTGAGAACACTCCTTCCTAAATGTAATTTTCTACTCCACTCTGCTGCTGGGAGGTTGGGTGAGTTCAAGCATGGACGCAAAGTCGTCTTGCTCTTGATTTCTTAGTGATGATACGGGAATAACTGTGACACTCACCTGAAGTTGTGGTGTTTAAATGAATTAACATACACAAGACTTCAGTGAAATATGTGGAGAAGGTGTGGAGAAAAGGGAACCCTCCTGCACTGTTGGTGGGAATGTAAATTGATACAGCCACTATGGAGAACACTATGGAAGTTCCTTAACATACTAAAAATAGAAATACCATATGATCCAGCAATCCCACTAGTGGGCACATATCTGGAGAAAACTATACTTCGAAGAGATACATACACCCCAATGTTCATTGCAGCACTGTTTATAATAGCCAGGACATGGAAGCAACCTAACTGTCCATTGACAGATGAATGGATAAAGAAGATGTGACACATATATACAATGGAATACTACTCAACAATAAAAAAGAGTGAAATAATGCCATTTGGGGCAACATGGATGGACCTGGAGATGATCATACTAAGTGAAGTAAGTCAGACAAATATCATACGATATTACTTATATGTGGAATCTTTAAAAAATAACACAAATGAACTTACTTACATAACAGAAACACTCACAGACTTAGAGGATGAACTTATGGTTACCAGGGGGAAAGGTTGGGGTGGAAAGGATAAATTAGGAGTTTGTGATTAACATATACACACTACTATATATAAAATAGATAACTAATAAGGACCTACTGTAGAGCATGGGGAAATCTAGTCAGTATTCTGTGATAACCTAAATGGGAAAAGAATTTGAAAAAAGAATAGATACATACATGTATATGGATAACTGAATCACTTTGCTGGACACTTGAAATTAGCACAACATTGTAAATCAACTAGACTCCAATATAAAATAATTTTTTTTTAAATATGACACCAAGTGAGGACACAACCAATGAAAGCTACCATATGAATTCTTAATAAAAATATTATATACAGATTACAGTGTTTATCTGTATATTATTTCCTGTGGCAGAAAGGTGCCTCATTAAAAAATGTTCTTCTGCATTGTTTCATTACAGTGAATAATGACCCCTCTTTGATTGGTTTCACATAAATACAGTTAGTACGCAAAATTCCTTCAAAATTAAATTCCTAATTATTCAATAATGGGAGCATCACGATCAAAACAACATAACACATACTTAGATCTTAAAACATAATTATTAAACTAATAAATTTTTGTGAACGTGTTTCTTAAGGATAAAATGATTTTAAGTGCTTACTGAAAAGGAAAGCAACTAAAAATAAGCTATTTCAGCAGCAAGAATGTTGCTTCTCTTAAGAAGTACGAAATACCAAAAATCTATGTGAAAAGATGAGAATCGACTTTAAGTAGAGTATTTTATGACATAACAGATCATAGTTGGAGTTCTTATTTTAGTCCCACTCAACAGTAAAAGACATATACATATATTTTCCCCTCTAAGTTTCCTGAATTCATGTTCACACTGTGTGCAACACTTTAGATTACTGTCATCCTATAAAACTACTTTAACTTGCTCAACCTTATGTTTTATCACTGAAACCTCACAGAAGATCTTTCACTAATTCAAGGAAAAATGCTCTAAAAAAGTACACAACACTGTTAACTGTAGGCTCTATGAGGTACAGTAGATCTTTGGAACTTAGACATCTTGCATAACTCAAAGTTTGTACCCCCTTGACTGATATCTCCCTGTCCGCAACTCCCTTCCCCCAGCCCCTGGAAAACACAATTCTACTCTCAGCTTCTATGAGTTTGAGTATTCTAGATTCCTCATAAAACTGGTATCATGCACTGTGTGTCCTTCTTTGTCTGGCTTATTTCAGTAAATTGCTAAGGCAATAGATCCTATGTTAATTGTTCTTATCATAAAATAATAATAAAAATAGTAATAGTAATAATAATAATGCTGAGAGGAAACTTATGTAAGTGATGGAAATATTCATGACGTAGATTGTGGGGGTAGTTTCGCAGGTTTATACTTATCTACCAAGTCATCAAGTGATATATATTGAATACGTACAGTTGTAGGTCAATCACATGTCAATAAAATGGTTCAAAAAAAATACTAAAGAAACTCCAAAGTGTTGAACAGGTATGTTTTAAACAAACACAAACCTCTCAATTATTTCTAATATTTCACCTTCATTCCTTAATTCTTTAAGTTTTCTTGTATAGACTGAAAAAAAGATATTGATAAAAACATACTGTGTTGCAGCTAGAGATGATCACACTAAATGAAGTCAGAAAGACACAGACAAATACCATATGCTATCACTTATACATGGAATCTAAAATATGACACAAATGAACCTATCTATGAAACAGAAACAAATTTGAGGGACACAGAGGACAGATCGGTGGTTGCCAAGGGGAGGTGGGTGGGAGAGGGTTGGATTGGGAGTCTGGGATTAGAAGAGGCAAACTGGCATATATAGGATGGATAAACAACAAGGTCCTACTGTAGAGCACAGGGAACTATATACAAGCCATCATGGAAAAGAATACGAAAAAGAATGTGTGTGTGTATATATATATATATATATATATATATATATATATATATATAACTGAGTCACTTTGCCATACAGCAGTAATTAACACAACATTGTAATTCAACTATACTTCAATAAAAAATAGATTAAAAAAACCCAAAAAGCATATTGTGTATATAAAGAAAAAAATCTTCACTAAAATACGAGAAAGTAACATTCGTCATTCTGTGTAGGTGCTCTACATATATACTATGCTATACATGCAGCATAAATACCTGCAGGTTTATTCCTATTTAGATACATTCAATCAGGAAAATATTACCCAAATATAATTGTAAGATTAAAATATTTCTATGCAGAGTTGAAAATTCAATCTAATTTGAAAAACAGGGATATTTCTTCCAGGTAAGATCATGAGTCTCTTGAGTGGCAGTTTGGGCTAAAATTTAAAAATGAATTTAAAAAAGTACTGAATCTACGTTTGGAACTTCTCTGGGAAACAAACAAAAAAAAAGTTTAAAATCATGGTAAATGAAATTATGTATCTAATTAGAGAAATTTTGACATCTTATTTGAAAGTCAATCACGGGTACTTGTAGAGAACAAACTAATCTAGAGGACAATTTTATTTATATGTATTTCTAATATGTTTTAAGTGTTCCCAGTTGCTTCCTTTTAACTTCTGTGATAACAACACACTCATATTGTATATAATTACTTAGAGTTAATTCCCTTCTATTTATAAGCAAATGAAGCTAATTTAAATTTAAAATACCACTTATAAGCTTTTCACTTGATTTAAATTAATAAAAATAATTGACCTGAAGGTTTATGAGATTATTATATCTGAAGCATTTCCTACTGAGGATCCCTACAGACATGATTTAACTACCATCGAGGACAGAGTGCTTCCAGGACTTCCCTGGCAGTCCAGTGGGTGAGACTCCCTGCTTCCAATGCAGGGGGCACAGGTTCGATCCCTGGCTGGAGAACTAAGATCTCACATGCCGTGAGGCATGGCAAAATAAATAAATAAATACTTATTAAATTATATTATATTAAAAAATAAAAAGCATGCATAGGACACAATGGTTCCAAGCAGATTAGGAAACTGAAATACTTCCATAAAGGATGCCTATTTACTGCTTGTTTTTCTTCTTCTTCTTTCGGTGAGGTTGCTCACTGGCTTATCAGAGTTGACGGGAACATCACACCACGATGTTTTCTTTTGTTCCCCTAGCAACTGAGCCATGCCTGCGACTCAGCAGAACCTCTATAAAGAGTTCCCTTACAAATGTTCCTGTTGCTTCCTTACATATCATGCTACAATACAAAAGCGGAATTAGACAACTCAGGAAGTAGTCAGGTTTTTGGCCAATATCCTCCTTTTTAAAAAAAGACAACAGTTTTGTGGATTCATTAAAAGCTTAATTTTAGCAGTTATTTATATTTTATTGATGAATTTAAAAAATCAATACTTTTGGGGGGTGGGGAGAGATAAATTAGGAGTATGGGATTAACACATACACACTACTATATATAAAATACAACAAAGGAACGCTACTCAATATCTTTAATAAGCTAAATGGAAAAGAATATGAAAAAGAATAGGTACATGTACATGTATAACTGAATCACTTTGCTGTACACTTGAAACTAACACTACATCGTAAAGTAACTATACTTCAATTTAAAAAATATTTTTGAAAAATCAGTACATATTTTAAAATAAAAGGCTGCTTTCTCTACAGCTGGCCATCGGATCCCGGATTTTCTGGATCCCATGATGCAGAGATCATGGGTCTTTACCGCATTAGGACTCACTCACGGAGGGGCAGTCACTTGAATGTTACATAGGTTAAAATTTAGCTTAACTGTTTTTAGCCACAAATCCATTTCTTCACCTGTACTATAATCGTTGGCTTCCTTATTGCACGAGTTATAAAAAGATAAATAATTCCTTTATTGGAGAAATTAATTTTATATATGTCTATCTGTCATATCTATTATTTATCTATACAACCTAGTTATCTATTATCTATTCATATATTATCTAATCTATCATATAGCTATCCATTCTCTATCTATCTACCTATTTATCTATCTATCTATCTATCATCTATTAGCATTTACCAGATACGTATTTGGCTTTGGAGGAAAAGATACATGTTGCAAACCAACACCAAGAAATGGAGTTAAAAAGTGGTCCTTCTCACTGTGAAATCATCCCAATCGTACTGTTGCTGTTTTGGACTTGGGATTGGGTTCCTGCCTTTCTTGTCCATGGTCCATTCTTCTGCCTCAACTTCCATTCCCAGCATGATGGTGGGGTTATTTCTCGCGTGTTCCTGTGCAGTCTTGCCTGTACACTGGCCAGATGGACACCGTCCCTACCTCCCCTACATATCTGTCTCCTTCCCTGATGCCTCCACTTCTGCCTACTCTCAAAGCCCCGAGACAGTCACATGTTCCCTTTTAATGGAAAAATGTAGGCTTCCATATTCCACCTAAATTACCCTGCCTCATACTGTGTGTAGACATTGCTCCTGAACACTACACCTATATCTTTATTAAAATTAAAATTAAAGCCTGAATTTACTCTGGTCTTCCACTCGGTCCGTCCTTCTTCATAATCACTTTCCTTCCTTCATTTCTCTAACCAAACACTCAAATGTCTAATGACCAACTTAGAACTACTTCGGAGAACTCCCCCCAAAATGAAAATGGACATTCCTTTCTTTCTAAGGCTTCAATTTCCTTCTAGCACAGAGCTGCTTTAGGAAAAAAAAAATGTAGTGATGTTTAATAAGAAGGATATATTAGAAAGGAAAAACAAATCAATACTTTTCCGACCTTATTAATTAAACACACACAAAAATACCAGCTGGCCCTCCTAAGAACATTTAATCTGAGACAACTGTCAGGACATCTTAGGGACCAACCAGTTCTGTATCTCTGTAGAGACTCGTGTAGCCTTGACACATTATAAATGAATCCCAGTCAGCATAAAGGGTCTTCAAGCTAACAAGTTTGTCTGGGAGCTACAAGGTTACCATTCAAAGCCCAGGAATTTAAAGTCCTTACAATTAATACCATCTTAAGATTTTTGGAGGGTTAACGTTTTTGCTGGTCAGTTCATAATTTAGGTCAAAGCTTGGCTATTACGTAAACCCTCTAAGGAGAGAACCGCATTGACCAAACAGCCATGAATAACACTGGCAGAGCGGTGATGAATGCTTCCCTTGCCAATTTCTACTTCCAGGGTTCCTTTGCTTTCCTAAGAAGAATAATAAAACATGTCATCCAACTTCACTAATTGGTATCATTGCTCCCAGCACTGTGATTCATGTCTGACTTTGAAAAGCTAATGAAGTAAGGGGAGCTGGACTTGGGATTGAATTGTCAAAGAATTACCCACAAAAGCTTTCCAAACTCTTGCTGTTGTGAATTGCAGCATGTTTTATTAAACCTTCATTCAGACAAACCATTTCACACATTGCCTATATGTTCTACTCAATTTCTCTGCAACAATAACCATAAAAAGGTAAAAATAAAAAACACTTTCTTTAATACTTGAGGAGTATTGTCTTGGTTTGGAAAGGAGACAGAATGATGAATTGCTCATACTGACAAATGTCCGGCACTTGGTTGAAACTTTGCTATATGGCGAATATGACTAAGAACCATTTGTTTGGGGGGATAACAGCTAGCTTTTGTTCAAAATAGCTTAGATCAGTGCAATCAAATGATGAAGGGTCTCTTCTTTATTATTTACTGTACATCTTTATTGGAGTACAATTGCTTTGCAATGTTGTGTTACTTTCTGCTGTATAACAAAGTGAATCAGCTATATGTATACATATATCCCCATATCTCCTCCCTCTTGCATCTCCCTCCCTCCCACCCTCCCTATCCCACCCCTCTAGATGGTCACAAAGCACTGAGCTGATCTTCCTGTGCTATGCGGCTGCTTCCCACTAGCTATCTGTTTTACATTTGGTAGTGTATATATGTCCATGCCACTCCCTCACTTCGTCCCAGCTTACCCTTCCTCCTCCCCATGTGCTCAAGTCCATTCTCTATGCCTGCGTCTTTATTCCTGTCCTGCCACTAGGTTCGTCAGAACGATTTTCTTTTTTAGATTCCATATATATGTGTTAGCATAGGCTATTTGTTTTCCTCTTTCTGACTTACTTCACTGGGTCTCTTCTTTATAACCCAACTATTTATTTATTCAGCACTGGGGTGGTGACAGAAACAAAATGTGTGTGTGTGTGTTTGTGTGTGTGTGCACATTCTGTTTTGTTTCACCTTCAACATAAAGAAGAAGGGATTAGATCCTGCATGGGTGACTAAACCAGAAAGGCTAAGAGATTTCTGAGTGGGTCCCAGATAAAGCAAAGGTATTCAATTCCAACTACAAGTGTTTGGATGGAAACAGTTAATCTTTCAGTATTTCCGCAGAATGAACTTACAATTTATTGTACATACCAGAACACGTGTGAGAGAGAAAGAATGTCTCTTACCTCTTTACTGAAATAGCCAGTATAAACCAGAGTTTTCCCATGGACATGGGACATGTGGGTACCCAAGCTTTGTATCCAGATTCTCAATTGTTAGAAGGTCATTTTGAGAACAGGAAGGGCAGCACTGGTCTATCTTCAAGAATGACGGATGAGTGAATGAATAAAGGCAAAAATGAAGGGAATGAAAACCAGTGTATTCTAATTATACATCTTAGGAGATAAAGTTCCACATGGTTTCATGGAAGACATGAATATCACAGATACGACGTTTATTCAGTTTGCAAATATATTCTACCCATGCTGGGTTCCATGTTCCTCCTCCTGGTATCTTTTCTGAGTGCACGTATTTCCCTGCTGAGGTCTGTCAGTGTAAACATGTGCTTATGCAGTCCACACTTTGAAATACATACTTCAGGGGTTACGGATTTCTCTACTGACAGGCAATCTCTCGCATCCCTTGGATTTTGTGGCTCCTTTGTGTGACCAGTGGAAACCTCGCTATTCGTCTACTTGCTATTCCTCTGTATGTGATCTGCTTTTCTCTCTCTGCTTGAAGTTGGGTTTCGTTGGGCTCAAGAAACCATACTGCCCTGTGCTTCTCAACAGCCATTCTGTTCCTACAAAGTGTGAAGCATCATCTCCTCCCTCAAGCATCACTTTGGAGTCCTAACAGGTTCAAGAGACCATAGCGGTAACACGTACCCAGATGGTTTCAGCATGTCTTATACTGTCCAATGTCAATCACAAACAAGCATGGCTTTGCTTTGTCACCTGACCATAGGTTTCCTTCCATGAGGCCATGATGTGTGTTGAGACCATGATGTGTGTTGAGGCCATGATGTGTGTTGAGGCCATGATGTGTGTTGAGGCCATGCAGGAGAGCACACCTTGGTATATGAATGATTTGCTCCTGCAAAACACGTGAGCCTGTAGCACCTGCTTGCTCTGAACTCCACACAGCCACTTCTCCTTGATGATGGAATGTTCTGGGCTCATTCCTTCATTGGGTTGCTGAATATCTAGTTTATTTTTAAAAAAATTTTATTGGAGTGCAGTTGATTTACAATGTTGTGTTAGTTTCAAGTGTACAGCAGTGATTCAGTTATATATATTCTTTTTCAGATTCTTTTCCATTATAAGTTATTATAGGATATTGAGTAGAGTTCCCTGTGCTATACAGTAGGCCCTTGTTGTTTATCTGTTTTACACATCGTAGTGTGTATCTGTTAACCCCAAACTCCTAATTTATCCCTCCCGCCTCTCCACTTTGGTAACCATAAGTGTTTTCTATGTCTGTGAGTCTGTTTCTGTTTTGCAAATAAGTTCATCTGTATGACTGTTTTAGATTCCACATATAAGCTATATCATGTATTTGTCTTTCTCTTTCTGAATTAAAGAATATCTACTTACTGATAGATATCATTCAAGATGCAAGATCACTGGACTCCAAGGGTAAGGGACACATTTTCTACGAGTTATGTAAAAAGCAAGTAGCTTGATCCAAAATGGCAAGAGTTTGCAAGACGGCATGGCATTCCCTGTAGGAAATCTTGGGATTTCACTATAATTAGCTAGGCGGGGCTTTCCACGAATTCTATCAGCACCAAGACCTGTTACATACACTTCACGCAACAATCAATGTACTGGGTGACAAAATTTGCAGGAAAATGTTGTTAGCAGGTGAACCAGCCGGGAAACCCTCACTTCTCCACTCACCACTCAAACACAGTCAGCAGGTAGAGTATAGGTATTTTTTTCAGTTCATTCTCATATCTAGGCAAAATGAAGAATACGCTCTATGGTCATGGATAAGGCGATATTCCAGAGAGGATTCAGATCCCTGTTGTTTCGGGGGCAGTTATGAACTAAACTGTCTCCCCCCACCCCCCAAATTCATATGTTGAAGTCCTAACACCCAGTATCTTAAAATGTGATGGTGTTTGGAGAGAGGACCTTTAAACATGTCATTAAGGTTAATGAGGTCTTTAGGGCAGGTCCTAATCCAATAGGACTGGTGTCCTTATAAGAAGAGATGAGGACACAGACACACACACAGGGACCACCATCTGAGGACACAGGGAGGAGATGGCCATCTCCACGCCAAGGAGAAAGGCCTCAGGAGGAATCAGCTCTGCGGACACCTTCACCTCAGATTCCAGCCTCCACGACTGGGAGGAAAAAATGTTGGTTGCTAAGGCTCCCGGTCCACGGCCCTTTGTTATGTCAGCTCTAGCAACTAATACATAGATGGTATCACCCATGGCAAGCATTGGTCTTACATAAATCTGGAATACCGCTACATCTTAAGTTTCAGTTTCCCTTTGCATCAATGACGTAGACGAGGGTTATGAAATCGTGGGACAGTGAGAAAATCAAAATTGTAGAGATCTACCCTGAGGCACAGGAAGCTGTCAAGATGATAAAGATGTAAGTTGGCTCTGTTACCTGAGAGTCAGTGTCTCGAAGGCCTTGTTGCTTATTGAGAGAGACAATAAACAAAAGGAAGAGAGGAAACAAATACATTTGGCAACACAATAGCTGTATTCTGTGGGCCAGGTGCCTGCATTTGGTTAATTTGTTTCTGAAGAGAGATAAAGAGAATGCATTGGAATGGCAGTAGCAATTGAAGGCACCCCTGGCTGAATTCCAGTCTAGATCACTGTCGCCTTTTTATAAGCACCTAGATTCTGCAGAGATAAATACACACTTTAACAAACAAAAAGGGGCTTCCCTGGTGGCACAGTGGTTAAGAGTCCGCCTGCCAATGCAGAGGATGCAGGTTCGAGCCCTGGTCCGGGAAGAGCCCACATGCTGCAAAGCAACAAAGCCCCGTGCGCCAGGCTCTGAGCCTGCGCTCTAGAGCCCGCGAGCCACAACTACTGAGCCCGACTGCCACAACTACTGAAGCCTGCGCGCCTAGAGCCCGTGCTCCGCAACAAAAGAAGCCACCGCAAAGAGAAGCCCGCGCACCACAACGAAGAGTAGCCCCGGCTCGCCGCAAGTAGAGAAAGCCCACACACAGCAACGAAGATCCCAAGCAGCTAAAAATAAAATATATAAAAAAAAAAGAACCACCACCTGTGGCTGAAAATGTGGGCTGCCTCTCAAAACACTTATTATCTTCTTCCAGTTCCGCTTCCTGACGGAAAGACCAGAAAGTGACATCTGCATTTTTCTGGACAATCTTCCATGCAGTTCTTTCAGTTCAATGCACTTGCATGAGTTATGAAACCAGAGCTGACACAGGTGATAAGAGAGGCAGGTGTGAGGCTTCAATTGAACTGATTCAGATCGTAGTAGATGTGGTATGATTTGAACCCAGCATCATGTAAAGTGTAGCAGGCAGATTCTTGACAATAGAAAGAATATCAGCTTCATTGATAACGCCCATCTATCAAGTAATGTGGGGATCAACCCTGGGAGATCAATGATCCGTTTCTTCAGCTCTCCTGATGATTATTTAAGCCATTAAATGCTCTTGTGAAATCACTTTTGGACAACATGCATTCTTTCCTCTGCCATTGAATGCTGACCAATGCAAGCATTAGTACCCATAGAGGTCGAAGGAAGGAGCCCGTCAGAGAAAGGTGAGTATGGGATGGTTTATCACCCCAGGTGCGTTTCAAGGCAGTAGGCATATCTCTACCAAAACAGCATGGGACGCTGGAAACCCATAATATGAAATACACATTGAAGTCAAGACCACATGACTGCTTTGGTGGAATCTTTGGTGGGAAAGACAGCAAGATGGACAGACAGATTGGACTGCATGACAGAGCTAATGAGTGACAACTGAGGTCAAAGTTTAAGTCTTATCTCAGGGCATGGTGAGAGGAAGGGGGCACCTACTTCCAAAGAATGGCTCTTCTATTGAAGACACAGGCTGATTTAGGACAAAACGAAGAAGACTCGAGGCTGAAGCTTACTGAAATGGAATCTGGATTGACTTCCCAGCATCACACATCTTTTACGAACATTTTCCCATACATTAGAAAATACCAGAATTTAGCACTGGAATGTGGACCTTCAGGTGGGATCAGAGGACTCTGGACACCCCCAAACTCCTCTGAGCCAGCAAATGACACCCCATCTCTGAAGCTGATGAAGTGGTTGTTTCTTTTCCTGAAGACCCTACAGTTTTCTTATCCAAAGTAGGTACCTGTTAGTAAGTTGCCACTTTTCCTTACTCTTTACACCTGAAAATGTGCATTGCTTCCAATCTATAAGGAGCTCAGAAACACCCTGGACCATGCTGGCAAATACAGATCTCACTCAGAGGAGACACTCACAGCAAACAGATCACGTGTGTATCAAGAGACCATTCTGGAAAATGATACGTGGGGATGGACCTGGAGGTTGCTATAAAAATATTGATTTTTCATGACAGTGTACTCATGGATATGAGAGAATTATCCAGAGATGCTGGCTTCCTGGAGCAAAGGGAACTGTTTCTAACTGTTTATTAAATCATTTGTGTAAAGTGCATTTAATTTTAGTGAATATCTAAATACACTCATGTAACATGAGAGACTGCATCATTTCCCATACAACTTGGGTTTCAAGATACCAGCCATGGAACACTACTCTTTGGGTTAAGACACCTGGAAAGGTTGACTTTTTGGAGACGTCTAGATGTTTGCACATGGGAAGGACAAATTTTATTATAACTGTGGAAGGAGAAATCCAGGAAAAGTCATTAGTGCAAGACTTGATGAAAATTATTTCAACAGAAGAGCAGTGTGGTGACTTTTCTGATGAGTGAGGCGCTTGAGCATAGTATAGGGCTGATGGAGGAATTTCTTCTCATTATTCTTCACTGATCCAATTCTAAGAAGGTAGGAGAAGCTATGGCTGTTTGGGGCCCCCTTAAGGAAACAGAGGCTGCGTGAGTGGAGCTGTGGTTTATCTAAGTTTGGCTGGACGATTTGTGTCTAGCCAGAAAAGCCAGGATGGGTCACTGGGGGCAAAGTTCCTGCAAAGGTTATATGGTACGTAATTTTGGTCTCTCAGGGTCTCATATTGCAGAACTTGCAACAGATAAAGTGGAAAGTAAACCTAAAAATGGAAGAAGTTTCCCTGAATTGCAAAGTGATCATTAAACCATACAAAAGGCATCTTCCCACATAAGTGGTTGGAAATGGTATCACTTGAAATTCTACTTATATGAATTTTTGAAATTCCGGATGTAGCCTGTAGAAATCTAAATAGGCACGGTCTTCACTTTGAAAAGAACGATAAGTGAGCAACCCAGGTCCTTAAAATAAACCACAATACTGGCTTGCATGAAATCATGTAAAAGTGCAAAATGAAAACACATTAATTTTTCTCTTGCTTCCACGACTATTATAATTAATCTAAACATTTTTATACCAAATGAGTTCCGAAAGGTATAGATTCAATTCACATTTGATATTTCTAGCAATGTACAGGGAGGAATATTGTTTGCCTGAATCTGACCTTTTGTAGAATTGATTTTGCTTTAACAATTTATATTTACTAATATATCAGATTTAAAACATACTATTTGACTAATATAGGTGACCTGACAAGTTATTAATCTTCAGCAAACAACTGAATAATAATAATGGAAAACATATTGACACAGAGATCTTAAATGTGTATATGTTCTTGGTCTAGAACAGTCATATCTCAGTTAAAGAATACCACATCCAGGCAAAAGTTGGAAAAAAAAAATAAGATGATGCTGTATAATTTGGGGGTATGTGGGTGTAAATGATAAAATCTTCTTGCCCTTAGTAGAAAATTTTACAGATTGCCTGTGCTACAAAAACAGATTGGAAGACTAATTTTTTTTTTTTTGCGGTACGCGGGCCTCTCACTGCTGTGGCCTCTCCCGTTGCGGAGCACAGGCTCCGGACGCGCAGGCTCAGCGTCCATGGCTCACGGGACCAGCCGCTCCGCAGCATGTGGGATCTTCCCGGAGCGGAGCACGAACCCGTGTCCCCTGCATCGGCAGGCGGACTCTCAACCACTGCGCCACCAGGGAAGCCCAGAAGACTCATTTTTAACTCTGTCATTTTCCTGTTCATCTTTACCTAATTTTCACAGTAATGCAGGGAAATAATATCCTCTAGTAAATAGGTCCTCTTTTCCTTCCATTTTTGATGCTGGTATTTATCTATATTCTACCACTGACAAAAGGATCCATTACCACAACATGAAAATAGGACACCATGAGATGATTTTCTCTTCATGAAGTTGATGGAAAAATAAAATATTGCTAATTATATAGACAGCATATACTTTTAGTATGAAATGAAACCAAAAATTACAGCTTATCATCCAGTTAATGAAAATCCAAAGGGGGGAAAAATGCTGAAAGTGATGCCTTGTAAATTTCAATCATTACCCAGTTGCTACCCTTCATTAGTAATGGCCTTTGACATGTGAGCAGAAAACCTTCTTTCATGCAATTTTAAATTGAGTTCTCCAGTAAAATGAATCCTGTATGTCACACATTACCATCAAATTAAAGCAACCTTCTTTTTTCTCGTGGTTCACACAAATCTGTTTGTCACTGGGTTGCCTTCGATGCTGAATTTGATATTATTGACATTTATTTCCCCAAATAAAGTAAACTCTCGTTATATAGTCACTTTAGGTAATGTTTAATTAAAAATCCTACTTATTTCAAATCATTTAAGATATTTAAGGTTTTAAAGTTAAGATGGGGTGAAGCCTATGTCAACTAGTTACTATGTGTTTTTAAGAAATGATAATTTTCTTACAAATAATAAATGCTGGAGGGAGTGTGAGGAAAAGGGAACCCACCAACACTGTTGGTGGGAATGTAAATTGGTGTAGTCACCATGGAGAACAGCATGGAGGTTCCTTAAAAAACTAAAAATAGAGCTACTATATGATCCTGAAATCCCACTCCTGGGCATGTATCTGGAGAAAACCATAATTTGAAAAGGTACATGCACTCCTATGTTCATAGCAGCACTATTCACAATAGCCCAGTCACGGACGCAACCTAAATGTCCACTGACAGATGAATGGATAAAGAAGATGTGGTACATATACACAATAGAATACTACTCAGCCATAAAAAGGAACGAAACTGGGTTATTTGTAGAGACGTGGATGGACCTACAGACTGTCATACAGAGTGAAGTAAGTCAGAAAGAGAAAAAGAAATACCGTATATTGATGCATATATGTGGAATCTAGAAAAATGGTATAGGTGATCTTATTTGCAAAGCAGAAATAGGGACACAGACGCAGAGAACAAATGTATGGATACCAAGGGGGGAAAAGGGGGTAGGTGGGATGAATTGGGAGATTGGGATTGACATATATACACTATTGATACTATGTATAAAATAGATAACTAATGAGAACCTACTGTATAGCACAGTAAACTCTACTCAGTGCTCTGTGGTGACCTAAATGGGAAGGAAATCCAAAAAAGAGGTAATATATGTATATGTATAGCTGAGTCACTTTGCTGTACAGTAGAAACTAACACAACATTGTAAAACAACTATACTCCAATAAAAATTAATTAAAAGAATAAAATGAAATAAAAATTGGGGGGAGATGGGTTTGTCAGTAGAACCTCCTCAAAGTATTTTCAGACCTCCAGAGAGCCCAACGTTCCATATAAATAGCTATATTCTTGCGCTGGGCAAGGTGGAGACCTTGGACCACCTCAGTCATCCTCACCTGGGAGCTTGCTGGCAATGCAGAATCAGCATAGGGCTGTCAAATCAGAATTTGCATTGTAACAGGATCCGCAGGGCATGTCTGTGTGCATTAGATCAGGGGTCCCCCTTCCCTGGCCCTTGGACCAGTACCAGTCTGTGTGGCCTGTTAGGAACTGGGCCACACAATAGGAGGTGAACGGCAGGTGAGCAAACGAAGCTTCATCTGTACTTGCAGCTGCTCCCCTAGGAGCGCAAACCCCACTGTGAACTGCACACGCGAGGGATCTAGGTGGCGCGCTCCTTGTGAGAATCTAAAGCCTGGTGATCTGAGGTGGAGCTGAGGCGGTGATGCTAGCGCTGGGGAGCGGCTGCAAATACAGATTCTCCTTAGCAGAGAGGTCTGACTGCACAGAGACCATAATAAATCAATGGCTTGCAGACTCATCTCAAAACCCTATCAGTGAGTGGCAAGTGAAAACAAGCTCGGGGCTCCCAGTGATGCTGCATTACTGTGAGCTGTATACTTATTTCATTGTCTATTACAATGTAACGATAATAGAAATAAAGTACACAATAAATGTAATGTGCTTGAATCATCCTGAAACCATCCCGCCTCACCAGTCCGTGGAAAAAGTGTCTTCTACAAAACTGGTCCGTGGTGCCAGAAAGGTTGGGGACCACTGCATTAGATGTTGAGAAACTCTATTTCATACTACAGTCCTTAAGTACCCACCTGATTAGCTGAATCACCTCTTCCTTCCAATGGAAGAGCTGGTTTATGCCTGGAGTAAAGTTGGATTACCAGAATAACTGCCTCGCTCTTCAACCTGAGTGGTATAAATCCTGCGGAGGTGCTCTGATTGGCTCAGGTGGGTTCAGGGGCTTCAGGTAGGAACACGAAATGTATTGATGTGCGATGAGTGGGGGCTCAGTGAAGTATCCAATCTTTCTCCTGGAGGGTGTTATAGAGTGAATTGTGTCCCAACTGAAAATTACATGTTGCAGTCCTGACACTCAGGAACTCAGAAGGGGCTGTAGTTGGAGATGGGGTCTTTAAAGAGGTAATTAAGGTAAAATGAGGTCATAGGGGTGGGTCCTAATCCAACTGGACTGGTGTCCTTATAAGAAGAGATTAGGACACAGAGGGACGACCCTGTGAGGACACAGGGAGGAGATGGCCATCTACACGCCCAGGAGAGAGGCCTCAGGAAGAACCAACCTGCCGAGACCCTGATCTCAGACTTTCAGCCCCAGGCTTTCTCTTTCCAGGACAGAGAGAATTTCTGTTATTTCAGCTGTCCAGTCTATGGCACTTTGCTACGGCAGTCCTTGCTGACTAATATAGAAGTAAAAATTAATAGAAATACGCGTCAGTTTCTATTCATGAGAGCAGTCATAACAAACTATCAGGTGCCTTTAGTGTGACCGTGATTCTGAAAAGTATATTTACACCTGAGACGTTATGTATCACTATAGAAAAACCACATACTAGTATACCGTTTTACTATCAGCAAGCTGTTTTGTGGTTTGCAAACATTACAATTGATGGCATATTCTGGTTTGAATAAGTGGTAGAACATCTGGTATTGAAAAAAACACAAGAGCAAACTATTATCTACAACCTTATTATTACGGAAGCCATGTAGAGAGGGGCAGGGCTTTCGGTGGTGAGTGCAAATTTTATGGTGCTAAACTCCCATTTTTAGGTATTTAATTAGAGAGAAATGTATTGATGTATATTAATAAAAATGTCATTGGGGAGAGCTTGTAGAATGGTACCAAAAATACATCGTCCCACAAAAATAGCTGGTCACAGTGGAAAAGTTTGCAGAACTTTTATTTGGTCTCTTTGGGTATTTGTGCCCCCCCGAATCCCCTAGAAAATAAAAGTAAATAAGTAAGTATAACCCAAAGGTCTCACCTAGATAAGCTGAGTGATTTTATTCAATGGTGTGACTGTTCGTGCTTGAAATAATGATCAGGGAGACTATATTGCTGAGAGGCAAACATGCCCCTGCTCCTTCTCTTGCTGCTGGGTGTTAGAAGCAAATTATGTCTCCGCCTGGCAATGTCTTGTCTTACATGACTGCCAACTGGATTGAAGCCACATTTCTGACATATCCTCCGAGAAAAACAGTTTCCCCAAACTGTGAAGGTCATGAGGTCAAACTCTGTTGTTAAAATTGCTAAGAGAGAAACAAGGAGGTCTTCTTCCAACCCCAGTTGGTGGGACAATTGGGGTAACACTGGATGTAAGCTCTCCGTGCCATGTTTTGAGAGATTAAAGATCCCTTTGTGAGAAGACATACAGGTGGCCCATAGGCCATGAAAAGATGCTCAACAGCACTAATTATTAGAGACACGCGACTCAAAACTACGATGAGGTATCACCTTGCACTGGTCACAATGGCCATCATCAAAACGCCTACAAATAACAAACGCTGCAGAGGGTGTGGAGAAAAGGGACCCTCCTGCACTACTGGCGGGAATGTAAATTGGTGCAGCCACTATGGAGAACGGTATGGAGGTTCCTCTAAAAACTAAAAATATAGCTTTCATATGATCCAGCAGTCCCACTCCTGGACATATATCCAGACAAAACTGTAATTCAAAAAGACACATGCACTCCTATGATTACAGCACCATTAGTTACAATAGCGCAGACACAGAAGCAACCTAAGAGTCCATCGAGAGATGAATGGATAAAGAAGATATGATAGGACTTCCCTGGTGGTGCAGTGGTTAAGAATCCGCCTGCCAATGCAGGGCACACGGGTTTGAGCCCAGGTCCCGGAAGATCCCACATGCTGAAGAGCAACTAAGCACATGCACCACAACTACTGAGCCCGTGTGCCACAACTACTGAAGCCCATGCACCTAGAGCCCATGCTCTGCAACAAGAGAAGCCACTGCCATGAGAAGCCCGTGCACTGCAATGAAGAATAGCCCCCGCTCGCCGCAACTAGAGAAAGCCCGTGCAAAGCAATGAAGATCCAACACAGCCAATAAATAAATAACTAGTAATTAAAAAAAGAAGATATGATATATATACAATGGAATTGTACTCATCCATCAAAAAGAATGAAATAATGACATTCACAGCAACCTGGATGGATCTAGAGATTGTCATAGTGAGCGAAGTTAAGCCAGAAAGAGAAAAACAAATACCACATGATATCGCTTATATGTGGAATTTAATATGACATCAATGAACTATGAAATAGAAACTGACTCCCAGACACAGAGGACAGACTTGTGGTTGCCAAGGGGGAGAAGGGTTGGGGGAGGGATGGATTGGGAATTTGGGATTAACAGATGCAAACTATTATATATAAGATGGATAAACAACATGGTCCTACTGTAGAGCACAAGGAACTATATTCAGTATCCTGTAATAAACCATCATGAAAAAGAATATAAAAAAATATATATGTATAACTGAATCTGTTTGTTGTAGAGCAGAAATTAACATAACATGGTAAATCTACTATTTTTCAATAAAAAAATATAAAAATATATTAAAAAATATAAAAAACTATTCCTTTGTGGAATAGTTTCCTGTTTGAAGGTGGATTTGAACCTGCACTGTTTCTCTTTAGGTGAAAACACAGTTTTGCAAGGGCACACATGGGATTCAGACTTCGCAACTGGAGAAGTCCAGGATGGACCGAGTGTGAGGTGTATCTTTACGGAAGTTGAGTGAGTGACGGCAGAAGAGTGCACTAGTACGTGAGGGGTAAGCCCATGTATCCTGTCGGGTTCCCATGGATCCAGTAACCCTTCCAGGAACATGGCTGCCTCCCTAGCTGATGCTTCTCCTCGTTTTCTTGGCAACACCTTTACTAACTGTTTGTCCTTGAGATAGGGGGTTGGGGAGCCCTTGTGGAGGGCTTTACAGGGTGGAAAATGACTGCTAATTACTATCTGTTTAGCCCAAGGCTGCAGGAAGACAGTTGGTCATCTTAACATTCCATGCATCTTTGTGGTTCTATTATAATTGCAGAAACTTTGTAACATGCAATTCTATAAAGCATCTACTATTCTATAGACTGGCGGGAGTTCAGTGGAAACAATGTTGAATTTACATTTGTTTATGTGATATGGCCACAGAGAAGAGAGCCGATGCATTCCATTCTTTAATATCTTCAAACAAGAATATAGTCTGAATTCTTAGCTACTACTGAAGCAAGTCTTGACTGACTGTGGGAGCAGGGCTCTTTGAAAGTGTATATAACTACTGACACTGTATTATTGTTTCTTATAGTTACTATTCTTTTTGTAAAAAACTTACTTTGTTGAAGTATAGTTGATTTATAATGTTGTATTGTTTCTGCTGTACATCAAAGTGGTTCACATATATGTGTGTGTGTGCCTGTGTGTGTGTGTGTGTGTGTGTGTGTGTGTGTGTGTATATATATATATTCTTTTTCATATTCTTTTCCATTATGGTTTATCATAGGGTATTGAATATAGTTCCCTGTGCTCTACGGTAGGACCTTGTTGTTTATCCAACCTATATATAATAGTTTGCATCTGCTAACCCCAAACTCCCAGTGGATCACTCCCTCACCTCCCCTTCCCCTTGGCTATCACAAGTCTGTTCTGTGTGACTATTTTTATGTCTGTTCTATGTCTGTGGTGACTATTTCTTTAGAAAATGACATCTCTGTGTCTCCTTTCCACATGGATTAAAGTAGATTTATGTTTGGGAGGGAAGACTGACAAAGACTTGAGATAATAATCACAGACATGCAATTTTAATTTATGCCATTGCCTGAAATATTCAATTCACTACGGGGTCAAGTTTCTTTCCCCGCCTTTGCCCCCGACTCCATATCATTTGGTTTGTCTTATTTTACAAAGGTAAGCATTTAAATTTAGCCCAAGAAATATTATTTGAATGTGTACTCTGTGTCTTCATTCATAGCCACAAAATGCAATGAAACATCTACATCTGTTTAGAGCATAAATTAATAACAATCATACCACTTCAAGTGACTTAGATATTTAACCTGATTTTTGTTCTACAAATCTGAGAGTCAATATTTATACCATTATTTAAACACATCCTGTCCAGCTTTACTCTACAAGAAAAATGGAGAGAAAGGGATTCAATGCATCTTACCAAAGCATACATTTTGATAGGTTAGAGTTTTAGTGTTTTATGTGTACAAAAATTAAGCGGCTTATTAGTGGTTTTGGTATCTGCCAATTATACGCACTCTTTACTGATAGTGTGTTATGTTTCCCAAGCATCCAGAGACACACCAGAATATGCTAAAGTTCAGGTAACCAAAAATCTTATTAATTCAAAATAAATGAAATGTACTTTGTTATAATTTCCTTACTTCTCAGATTTGCAAACTTTACCAAAGTGATATTTTTACGTAGGAAGTACAGTACAGTTTTGGAAAGGGCTTGGTAGAGCCATTATATTATAACATTATATTAGCTGGTAGATGGTGTTGTCTTAGCGGTGGTTATGCAGAGATCAACCCTTTACAGCAAAATAAAATTAAACTAGGCTTTCTCTTTCCATAAATGAATTCAGAATGCTTCTGTAACTATTTTCCATGAATTCCGTACACCAAAGTTAAAGGGATTAAAAAATCAAGTTAAACAGCTATGATCTGTATGGTTTAGAAGAGGATGTTAGTGAGTGATATTCTTTAAATACTAGACCAAAAAAATAATGCACATGAGATCAAATGAAGAACTCTGGGCTCCTACAGCTCACTTTGCAAGATCTTTAGTTTCCCTTGACACAGCACAGCAGGATAGCACTGGGAAGGTATGTTAATTTCAAACAAACACAACAACTACACTCTCCAGCCCATTGAGCACAAGGCCATTCAAGAGAGAATGCTTTGTATTCTTTTAGCAATTTAGAAAGGTTCTTTGCTCCTTGTTAAAACTCTCCTGAAAATGCTCTTGCAATATTTTTACTTCTTTTCAGCCACCCTGAACAAAACCTGAAAAGCTAGCAATTTTTTTTGCTAATTTTATGAACTTGATTTTAATTCTGGAATGTAAGGCATCTTCCCCATCCTTAGCCATCCTTAGCCCAACAGCATAACCTCTCATCACTTTTTCTAAGCCCAAGAATATACATAAGCATTAAGAAATGACCACTGATTAAAAAATTAAACATTATCAACCCATCAACAGCTGTTTCAGTAAGCATACATAACTGTTCACCAGCTGAAAACAAGTCCCCCTAAAACCAAGTTCCACTGCTGAGTTTATGATTAACCTCTCTATGCAATTTTTTTTTTTTTTTTCTGTGTGCGGGCCTCTCACTGTTGCGGCCTCTCCCATTGCGGAGCACAGGCTCCGGATGAGCAGGCTCAGCGGCCATGGCTCACAGGCCCAGCCGCTCTGCGGCATGTGGGATCTTCCCGGACGGGGGCACGAACCCGCGTCCCCTGCATCGGCAGGCGGACTCCCAACCACTGAGCCACCAGGGAAGCCCCAAAATTTTATTCTCTCTCTTATCCCTCCCCACCCTGGATTGAGGAATATCAAAGAAAAGGGGGTACTGAAACCGAGCAGGGTCAGTACCGAGCAGGTACAGAGACCCTGCAGGGTCTTCCCTTGTACAGAAGCCCCTCTGTGTCCCCTGTTTCTTGTTTGTAGAAAAAGCCTTTAGTCCCTTAGGCCTCCCCTGAGTTCCAAAGAGATTCAGTCAGTTACTAAAGTGAGGGAATGCAGAAAGAAAGGAAAAGCAGTTAAACACAATAGCTTGAACAACAGTTAATCAGTAAGACAGAGTCCTAGTTCCTCCTTGAAGGATCTACAAAACAATCAGACACATATATTTTTTTAATTATCTGTATCCTTAATTATTTATGTTTTGCATGCTTGGGGAATTGTGTGAACATTCTCCATCATGGTAGAATATTTGTTTATTTCCCTTTGTAGTCCTGCCGTTTATTTTTTTTAAAATGAGCTTGTGCTCCTAGGTACGTACATTCTCTGGCATTCTGTAAAACATTTTACAACTGTATTATATAGTGGTATGTATACACAATGGAATATTATTCAGCCTTAAAAAAGAAGGAAATTCTGCTATAGGCTACAACATGGCTCAATGTGGAGGGCATTATGCTAACTGAAATAAGTCAGTCACTGAAGGCCAACCACTGCATGATTCCAACTTGAGCTGTTAGTCTGAAACTAAGACACCACCATCACCTCCCCCCACAAACCCAAGTGGAGGATGGTGACCACATCCTGACCACAAGCTCAAAGAACCCAGACTGGTTGAAAACAAAAGGTTGACGATTAAGGTTCCTGAAACATCACCCTGTCACCTCACCACCCACCAATCAGAAGAAAGTCATGCTCCCTGAACCCCTCATCCCTAATTTGCCTTTGAAAACCCTTCCCTGAAAGCCTTTGAGGAGTTTGGGTCTTTTGAGCTTGAGCTGCCCATTCACCTTGCTTGGCCCCATGTTGGGAGCCTTGCAAATAAATGCTGGACTTTCCTTCACTACAAGCCTGAGTCAGTACATGGCTTTGCTGCACGCGGGTGAATGGACCCAAGTTTGGTTCCGTGACACAACCCATCATATTGTGGATGTCAAAAGATAAAGCCTTTGGGAAATCTTATACTTCATTACAGTAGAGCAGCAGGAAGTACATATGGCTGTGAAACAGGAGGGAAGGGGGCAGGGCACAACCTTTAAAACATGACACGGCCCGAGGACACGATGTAAATGGTTTGAACCAAATAGGTCCAAGATGGCGGACAAGTCAACTTCCACTAGACCTTGAGCCTCAGTATACCCTCACTGTAACACATCAGCACGCTAAATGACATGCCCACAGGTGCCATGACAGTTCCAAGGCCGACCATAAAATGTCAACAAGTGGGCGGTGGCCCAATTCCTGGAAATCCCCACCCTTTCTCCAAAGTAGCTAGAATACTCTTCCCACTCATTAGCCTATGAAATTACCCACTCCTATACAAACTGACAACCCCCATACCCTGGTGCCACTCTCGCCTTCTGAGATGGCCCACACTTCTTTCTGTGGAGTGTGTTTCTCTCTAAGTAAATCCACTTATCACCTATCACTTTTTCTCTCACAGAATTCTTTCTGTGATGAGACGTCAAGAACCTGAGCTTCATTAAGTTCTGAGACCAGCTGTCTGATCTCAGTTAAAAGACCACAGCTTCAAGTCTCAATCTGGGTTTTGGCCAAGTTCAAGTCCTAGCCCGCGGGGCCAAGTCCCAATCTGAGTTGCACGGTTTCAGTTGTGTTGCAAAGTCAGTACAGGAATAAAGGATTTTGTACAAGATGGAGACTTGAAAGAAGGAAACGGTAGAAAAAGGTTACATGGATAAGCGAGCAGTCTCAGCTGGGTTTTGGAAGATCATGACCGTTTCAGCTGGAAGAGTGGAGGTGAAGTGAATCTAGGTGAGGCAACCCTATGGAGCTGATTTGATCATTTTTGCAGAACATGAATGATCTATAATATGCGATTATGAGTGGAATGGAAGGTTTGTTCCTTGGGAGCCATGAAAATTTTAACGAATCCACATATAAGAGAAAGGACATTTAGAGTAGCTCAGACAATTATAATAAAATGAATTAGGTTTTACAGTCAAAATACCTAAAAAGTATTAAATTCTAATGGGTTTCCTGAAATCCTGATATGTTTTCTGTGTATCAACTCAGTAGGATTTCATTTAAAAACACAACTCTTTGCATTAGGAAATACGGAAACCAAGCAGGACCCTGTGGGGCTCCTGGGCACAAAAACCTTTCCGTGTCCCCAGTTTCTTATTTTCAGGATAAAGGCTTCAGCCTCCTAGACCTTCCCTGAGTTCCAAAGGGCAGATTCAAACAGGTGCTAATCAGGGAAGAGAGGGGATGCAGAGACAGGGAGGAACAGTCAAGACACAATAGTGCAGGCTTGGGGCAGGGTCCTGGTTCTGCCTCAAGGGATATAAATAATGATATCTCTGAGCTCTTCTGCTGGAACCATGGCCCCCACCCGGGAGGGTGGAGGGGAGGATGGTAACTTCAGGCTGAGCTCAAGATTCCTAGAGAACCACCCTCACCAGCAACCAATCAGAAGAAGGTCACACACCCTGCAGCCCTCACCCCAAATTTTGCCTTTAAAAACTCCTCCCTAAGAAACATCAGAGAGTTCAGGGTTTTTGAGCACAAGCTTCCCATTCTCCTTGCTCGGCCCTGCTCCGAAGTCTGCCATTCCGGTATTGTTTGGCCTCACTGTGCGTAGGGCACACAAACTTCTATTCAGTAACAGTATTATTATGCCTATTTACCCAAGAGTTTTAGTTCAGTAGCACAAGGGACGCTGTTCAACTGGATTTCAAAGTCCATTTCTGTTCATGTAGGAGTTGGAACACTTTACCACTGTCCTATATTTTCATCTGTCCAGCAAAACTTTGGCTTTGAAGATTCTCTGATCAGAGGGAAAATGGATTCAGCCCTAACAGAGGGTCTTGTGCTAATCCACAAGATAAATAGGAAAAGGAGATAGCAGTGGTATTGGACTAGAAAAAGTGGATATTAACCTTTCCAATGGGGGAAGATGAATTGGCCACTGACTAGATGCAGATATAAAAATCTCTCAGAGATAACTGAGTATTTCCTCCCACCTGTATGTATCCCATCTCATATAAATAGAAATCATATTCAACATTTGAATGTCACAGGATTACCCTTAAATCAAGATTAGATGTGAAAATAAAATCCATAGTAAAGAGACAGCTGTAAATTTTCTTCCAACGTGTCAGTGGTAGAAAGCTGATGGACACTGATAATTGAAAATATTTATATTTCATGAAGTAGAGAAGAGGAAATGACATTCTTTCGAGCTCTGACTTCTATTTTTATGTGTTTTATGTCTCTGTCTCTCTGGCTGCTCTCTTGGGAAACACCACAAAATGAACATTAAACACAGCGCATGGAATTTACACGTGAGACGCATATAAATGTGGGCTGTTGTGTCTAGAGAAGAAGGGATTTTTCTCAGGATGGTTCAGTGACTTGTGAAAGAAGAAAAGTGAGAATTGTACATTTCTAAAGACTACCGCATCAGTCCTATGAAGATAATTATTCTGCGAGTTAAATCTCAACCTACTAATCCTACTTCTTAGAGGTCAATGAATAAAAAGAAAGGAAATCAATGTATGAGTTGTTTGCCATGTGTCAGAAAATTATTATTACTACTAATAATTCTACTTCTGTAGAATCAAGCTAAGCATTTTGTTTTCACACTAGAAGTCTAAAAGTCAACCAGGAGGCTGGAAGTTCAAGGACAAGGTATGGTCAGAGCTGGTTCCTCCTGAGACCTCTTTACTGCCCATGTCAGTGGCTGTCTTCTCCCTGTGTCCTCACGTGGTCATCCCTCTGTGTGTCTGTGTCTTAATCTCCTCTTCTTATAAGGACATTAGTCTTATTGAGTTAGGACCCACCCACATGATCTCATTTTATCCCAATTACCCCTTTAAAGACCCCATCTCCAAGTAGAGTCAGATTCTGAGGTCCTGGGGGTTAGGACTTCAACACAGAAATTCTTGGGGGAGGGCGGATAATTCAGCCCATAACAGATACCTTGCTCTATTTTGCAAATCAGAAATGAATTTGGAAAACCTAAATGGCTTTTCCAGAATTGCACAAGAGGAAAATTAACATAGGATTATTCACTGCAGATCTATCACCCAAAGTCCCTGTTATTTCAATTTTCTGTGCTTAGTCATTTAGACACTTCGGAAATGTCACAAGGCTGTGTAACACCATAATATAATCAATGGTTTGACGGCAAAACAGACTGATGCATTTAAACTAAATTAGGAGGAAATATCACTAAAGACTTATTTCAGCGATTGCGGTATGCGGGCCTCTCACCGTTGTGGCCTCTCCCGTTCTGGAGCACAGGCTCCGGACACGCAGGCTCAGCGGCCATGGCTCACAGGCCCAGCCGCTCCGCGGCATGTGGGATCTTCCCGGACCGGGGCACGAACCCGTGTCCCCTGCGTCGGCAGGCGGACTCTCAACCACTGCGCCACCAGGGAAGCCCCAAAAAGTACAGTTTTAAAGCTGTCTAAATATGGTTGATATTCATCAAGGGTCTTCAAAAAATAATCTCTTGATACATGCTGATGCTTTAAACTTGAGCATGTAATTGTGCACACATGAACATACATTTTCTCTTGTGAATTATTCTATTGATGTACATAACAGAAGTAGAGAATTATCTTTGTAGATAATACTTTCAGAGAAACTGAGCAGTTTGTAGATACGTACAAGTTACATAGAAACAGATACAAACATACCTGATAGAACTGGGCCCCTTGTTCAGAATAATAACAAGATAAATAAAACAGTGCCTTCATATAAGCCATTCAAACACATTGGTTAATAATATGTGAACGGTGATTAATAATTTTAAAATAATATAGCACTTTTTGAAATATAGGTCTTTTTTCCCCACTTTACATGAATGGAAGCTAATTATCCATATAGTTTGACACCTTATTTGGGTAGAAAAAGACGTTCCATGTCAACTGATACAAATCTATCCCATTGTTTTGCCTTTCAAGTATCTCACTTCCTGATACACATTTGTTTAATTAGGCAAGCTTACAGTGATGGGTAATTAAGTGGTTTCCAGTTTAGTGCAAATATTTATTTTTTTATTTGAAAAAATATTATAATATCATTGTACATACACATTTATGCCCATATAACCATCTATATACACAACCTTGGCATTATAACTGCTGATTTCAGGTTATATAAAACCAAATAAATTTAGTTTATTTTAGAGTTTTCTAAATTTCTTTCAAAAATTTTTATGAGCTAAGGTTCTTTCCAAGTGTATATGTGAATCCCTGACTTCCAGTCTCCTCCAAACTCGTGTCGAGTTTGTATTATCATCAGGCTTATAAAACTGACCAAAATAAAAGAAGAAAATTTGTATTTGTTTTAATTTTTGTTTAACTAAGAGAAAGGTTAATCAGTCTTGTATATGTAACTAAACCCAAGTGTAACTGGGTTTTGTTGAAAGTATTCTCAGCTAAATATATAAATATGCATAGAAATATATGTTATATAATTTCTTTATACAGATGGAGATCAAGATTATTTATATATTATCAGCACACATTAAATATGCTTGGGCATTTTAGGTTAAAATAGGACTAAGATTCAGCTAGGAAAATAATATGATCAACAAAAATCAGATGGTGACATCTGTGAAAAGACAAAGGATGTGGAATTTCTTTAATCTCATCCTTCTTCAGAGCAGCAATTCCATAGAGTACTCAAAGTACAGGGTTCCGTGAAACATAACTATCTACGTACACAAGTTAGGACAATAGAATCCTTCAAGGCAGAATATATTCATCTTACCAACAATGTAAGACATCTAATCTTATCTATTGACACACACACACAAAATGTTTTCCAAAGGAAAAAGCAAAATCCAAAGGGACTCAAATGATGGAGACAAAAGAATAGGCAAAATCCAATAACAGTGGCAAAAAGAAAAAAAAGAAAAAAAACCCAACCAAAACCCACTTCTGTTGTCAATCTAGAGAGAAGGTTAATTTAGTGAAAAAATAAAACAAAACACTATCAAAAGAGAAAACAATGGGGGCTTCACTGGTGGCACAGTGGTTAAGAATCCACCTGCCAATGCAGGGGACATGGGTTCGAGCCCTGCCAGGAAGATCCCACGTGCGGTGGAGTAACTAAGCCCGTGCACCATAACTACTGAGCCTGTGCTCTAGAGCCTGTGAACCACGACTACTGAGTCCGTGTGCCACAACTACTGAAGCCTGCGCACCTAGAGTCCGTGCTCCGCAACAAGAGAAGCCACTGCAATGAGAAGCCCGCACACCGCAACAAAGAGTAGCCTCCACTCGCCGCAACTAGAGAAAGCCCGTGCACAGCAACGAAGACCCAATGCAGCCAATAATAAATTTTAAAATAATTTAAAAAGAGAGAAAAGAATGACACTGCTAATTACCAAGAATACAGTCCACCACGAAGCTTTAATTGTGCATGTTTCGGCACACAAATACCATAGCATGAGCTTCTATAAAACAAACACTACCGAAGATAAAAGAGAGTGGGAAATACTCTGTGATAACTGATCTCTGTTATCAACTGATATCACAGGTCTCTGGGATAACTGAGCATCCCTTGAAATACGACACAAATCATCAGCATAGGGATTCAAGCTTCTCTTTGTTCCCTGAAGTGTTTAAAAAAATTATGTATGAATAAAATGTGTTCTACTCAATCTATGATATATGAAGTCATCCAAATTAAAAAAGAAATAAAGACAATGGTTTATAAAATCTAACAGGACCATATCTCTGCAATAACTGAATATCCCTTGAAATATGGTACACATCACCTGCATAGAGATCCACTTTTCTCTTTGTTCCATGAAAAGTTTAAAAAAAATTATATATGAATAAAATGTTCTCCTTTTTTGTGTTCTACTCAGTCTATAACATAAAAAGTAGACTAAATTTTTAAAAATTTAAAGACAATGATTTATAAAACCTAAAAGGACCATATCCTACAATAACTGAACAGCCCTTGAAATACCATACAAATCATCAGTATAGAGATCCCAGTTTCTCTTTGCTCCATAAAAAGTTTTTAAAATTATATGAATAAAATGTTACTTTCTAAATATTTTAACTTTATACAAATTTGCTTTTGCTGTGTTTACCAAAATGCCTCTTTCATATTCCTGTGTTTTCCAAACTATCTTTTCTACAGCGGGATGTTTCTTATGTCTTTAGTCTATTTACCTGTTTTAAGTATCTTTCCAGGAAGCTCACTTTTTAATTCATGTATTTGTCTTTTCCTTCCCGCTGCTCCAAGGATCACATGTTATACTTATTTTAATACCATGTTAGTTTTAACTGTGGTGTTTCTTCCTATAATATTTTTTTCCTAGGGTGTTTTCTTCATCTGATTTTTAACTTTTCTATATTTCTCTTCTCTTTGGGGATAGGAATTGACTGGGTTTCTGACACCAGACACTGTTAATCCTAGTCAGAAAACACTATGTCACGTAGACATGAAAGCTACATATTTCTACTTTTGAAGAATTTCACATTCTACTCAAGAGATGTCAGAATTGTGTCTCCTGGTGATCTTGTATCTGGGTTACTCTCCCAAAGCTCTCGTTGGCTGTTACGGCTACATCCTACAATCTTCTCATTCTTTCCTGTGTTTGGTTGTATTCATTGCTTTTCACGTTACTGCTTTCAGAGATAGCAATTATATATTAAATCCCACTGTTCCATTATAAAAGGTTCAGTTTCACTGCTGAAAGTGTCCTATCCAACTACTCCTGAGTAGTAGCTGCAAGGCTTTCTCTATTTTTTTTCCCTGTAGTATTTACACCGTTTATACCATCGTCTCTTTTGTTACGTAGTGATCTTGCAATAGATTGTCATTACAGTCTGTCTCTTGTCATATTATTTTAGGTTCTCTGGAGCTCTCCTGTCAGCTGACAAAAGTTCTGGCTGCCACATCGTCTGCCCTCACTACGGAATGGCCTTACTTTCATATTTCGAAGCAGGTGCTGATCATCATCTCAGTAAAGCATGGTAGGCTATTGATAGGCATTCGATCACCTGTATGTTTATACTAAAGCTCCTGAAAAAAATAGGGACATTATTCTTCCCCTAAAAATACATTGACAGGGCTTCCCGGGTGGTGCAGTGGTTGAGACTCCGCCTGCCAATGCAGGGGACACGGGTTCGAGCCCTGGTCTGGGAAATCCCACACGCCGCAGAGTAACTAAGGCCGTGTGCCACAACTACTGAGCCTGCGCTCGAGAGCCCACGAGCCACAACTACTGAGCCCACGTGCCACAACCACTGAAGCCCACACGGCTAGAGCCCATGCTCCGCATCAAGAGAAGCCACCGTAATGAGAAGCCCGTGCACCACAATGAAGAGTAGCCCCCACTCGCCGCAACTAGAGAAAGCCTGCACGCAGCAACGAAGACCCAACGCAGCCATAAATAAATTAATTAATTAATTAAAAAATAATACAATAAAATTTAAAATTCCTGAAATTCCTATAAATGACTATGGTTCCTGGTTTTTGTTCATTTCCCCATGCACAGAGAAAGTTATATTAGAGAACAAGATGATTAGTTATCTTCATCGACTTTCATCATTGATTTGGGTTGGAATTTTGGAGGAGTAAGGTTTCTGACTCTTTTCGCCTTTCGTATTCCAAATTTTCTAAAATGAAAGTACATCTCCTTCCAAAGGAAAAAGGGAGAGATTTATCAAGCAGAATTTTAGCAAACATTTCAACATTATTTTCTATTTCCAATCTTGCTTTATTCTTGCTATCTTTTGTAATATGTATATAGTTGGGGTGTTTTTGTTTTTGTTTTTTTTCTGATTCAAACATTGTCATTCCTTCATTAAAGCTAAGGAATAGAGAAAAACAGTGTTTGAGTTTAATCTCTACTTCTTTAAGGCTATCACAAGGGCTTTCCTATTTAATTAGTGTGATGATTTTGAAAATTTGATAGTATCTTCTTTTTATAGATGTGGACACAGGCTGCAAGATATTAATCTGGGTGCCCTACTGTATAGTGTTGGAGCTTGTATATATATTCATACCTGTCCAGGTACCAAGCTTGTATTATCTGATACATCCATACATGACACAATTTATTTGACTTCCTCTTGTCCTGAAAAGGGTAGAAATATTCCCAAATAGTCTCAGAATACTTGCAAATAACTTGAGGGGAAACTGCCATGAGAACAAAGTGTTCTAAGTATTTCTACAGGCTATAAAACACACAGCCTACACATATATCCCAAGAACTAGTACAATATTATATAAATTAGAGGTGTGCAATATAGCGACTCACAATTTTTAAACAGTAAACTCCATTTACAGTTATTATAAAATATTGGTTATATTCCCTGTGTTGTACAGTATATTTTTGTAGCTTATTTTACACCTAATAGTTTGTTGAAACAATTCTTAATGTTTTAGGCAAAGGATATTTTTGTCCTTTTGTCCTTCCTTCCCTGTTTCACTGATGAAGGTACTGTTGTGGGTTTGAAGAGCTTACCTTTAGAGGTCTGGACGGATAAGCTAAGGTAGCTTTCACATACTCACCTAATTGTCCATGGACAAACTGAATGATAAATTAGATATACAAGTCTTGGGTTCACGATCAAGGCACATACTGCTAATTTGGCAACCCTTGACATTCTCTAATTTCTTTAAATTACATCATACAAAGGTAAAGGTGGGTAGTACTAAGGCTAGAGGAAACTGATATTTAAAATAATTTAGGTAGATGGGGCTATTAACAGCCATTCATAAAGAAGCAGGCTTTGTGACAAAAGGAACTTTAGTAACCCCATGACTATTCAATTTTGGGGAATGGTTTTTAAAGGAAAATTATATTAAAATTATATTTTGGTATATCTTTATAACTTAATAACCATTCACTTGAAATATCTCAAAACTCAGAAATACGGTACTATACTAGATCTCTCAACAAGAATTTAAATACTTAAAATATCATTGAGGGACTTCCCTGGCAGTCCAGGGGTTAAGACTCCACGCTTCCAGTGCACGGGGTGCGGGATCTGGGTTTGATCCCTGCTTGGGGAACTAAGATCCCATGTGCCACACCACACGGCCCAAAATGAAAAGAAATAAGAATAAAATAAAATAAGATAATATAAAATATTATTGATAACAGAGGGGATGGAAAATTGCTTTTCAATTCTATTTTTTTTAGTAATATTTTGCTTTAAAAAAAAAATATCTCAGAATCTCTTTTAACCAGTTTCACAATGGTCATTAATGAACTTTTTCTTACTAAAACCTAAAGTCCATCCCTTACTGGCTTGATTCATCTGCAATTATTTACAAAGGTGGTTTCTACCTACTCTTAAATTCTCTCTTCCTGTGACTTCTGTGATATTTGCCCCCAGTATCTTCCTACCACTGTTTTTAAGGAAATATTTTTATTATTTTCAGTTTTGAATAATTTTAGATTTACTAAAAATAGTACAGATAAGCCCAATCTACCCTATACCCAGCTTCTGCTATTGTTAGTATCTTACATTAATCTGGGACATTTGTCAGAACGAACGAGCCACCTCTCGTGCTTTTTGCCTGTCTAATTCCTGTATTCTGTAAGGCCACCAAGATGCCCTTTCTAAAATCCAACGGGCATTATTGTAGTCTGATTTAAAAGCCTTCACTGACCCATCTATCACATCTTCTTTTTTTGTTTTTAAATGAAGTATTGTTGATTTACAATGTTATGTTAGGTTCAGGGTACAGCAAAGTGATTCAGATACACAGTTTTTTTTCAAAAGTTAAATAAGCATCTAAGAGGGATATTGTAATCAATGGAATAACTACCGAAAAAAATAGAAATGTCTAAAAACAACAAACAGTTAAAGTACCAACAGTATACTAAAACACAGAAGAATGTGGAAAAGTAACAGAGAAAAAAAGAACAGATGGACCAAACAGAAAATAAATGTCAAAGCTGGCCCACTGAAATGCAACCGCATCAAACATTACATTGTATGAAAATAGACTAAATGCTCCAGTTAAAAGACAGATTGTCAGGCTGATAAAACAGCAAGACCCTGCTGTACGCTGTTTATTTTTAAATGCATTTAAGTCTAAAGACACAGATTGAAAAGCACTAAGGTGAAAACATGATCATACCAACAGATCGTAAGTGGCTCTTCCAATCTCCTACAAAGTTCATGTGAACACAAGGACTACTGTCAGAGATGAAGACGGTTCTTCTGGGGGGAAGAAAGGTGAGATGGGTGATCAGGGAGGCATTACGATTTTATATGTATATGGACCTGTTTACAGAGCTTCAAATTATATGAAGCAAAAAGGATACAACTGAAGGGAGGGAAAGAAGGAAAGAGAGAGAGAGAGAGATTCACACCCCACTTGGGATTTTAAGACCGCACTGTCAGAAACTGATAAAACAAGTCAAATTTCACAGGTGAGTTTCTGTTAAATGTTTGCGTGTGTGCTGTGTGTCCGGGTCCATTTACACTCACTCCATAAAATTCCAAGGTTCTCCTTTTCAGGGTTCTAACACTGTCTAAAAAAAAATCACTGGAATAAATATTTTCTTTGAAAGCTTGGTGTACTTTTTCCTGTAGAATCGTCTGGATAAGCTACTTCTTTCGAGTTGTTGGAAGTTCTTTTTTGTTTAAAGCCATTTTTTAAACCATTTTTTATATTATTCCAAGAAAAGCAGTTACAGATTTTATGTCATTTTGGATCATTTTAACCAGTTTTCTTATCCCATAATAGGTATTTCTTGTAAATGTGCTGTTTGCTTACTACTGAACATGTTACTAAATTCGTTACATCTCTGTTTTCCCACTTGTCATTTCTTAAACTTCACTTGCGGCATTTTCCTTTTTTGTGTGTATGTAGTTTAATGAGAACATCTATCTTTTCTCCAAAAATCATGTTTGAGATTTACTAGGTCTGCATTATCTTTTCGATACCATTCCCCCCACCAACCCCGTTTTTATCTTTATGTTTTCTTCAGGGTTGGTTTGACTGTGATAATTTCATTATCAATTCACTACTTGTTATTCTTTGATCTCAAGGGTTGGAAGTACAGGAGAAAGCACAAAAAGTTTTTTAAAGTCTGGAAATTTCTCTGGAGGGAGCGTAGCAGAGGCAAAGGGCTATGGTTTCCACGTAGTGTTTGCTACTTGTTTTCTGGATTGAGGCTGTTCTCTCTGTGTTAGTAGTGTATCACTATGAACACCTGCATATCTGCTGAATACAGGGAACTCTCTTACACTGTGGGTGGCGATGTAAATTGGTGCAGCCACTATGGAAACAGTATGGAGGGTCCTTAAAAAACTAAAAATAGAACCACCATGTGACCCAGCAATCTCACTCCTGGGCATATATCCAGAGGAAATCATACTAAGAAAAGACACACGTACCCCAATGTTCACAGCAGCACTATTTATGAGAGTCAGGACATGGAAGCAACCTAAGTGCCCATAGGAAGATGAATGGATAAAGAAGATGTGGTACATATATACAATGGAATATTACTCAGCCATAAAAAAGAATGAAATAATGCCATTGGCAGCAACATGGATAGACTTAGAGATTATCATACTAAGTGAAGTCAGTCAGACAGAGAAAGACCAATATCATATGATATCACTTACATGTGGAACCTATGAAAATGAAACAAATGAACTTATTTACAAAACAGAAATAGGCTCATGGACATAGAAAACAAACTTGTGGTTACCAAAGGGGAAAGAGTGAGGGATACATTAGAAGTTTGGGATTAACAGATACACACTACTGTATATAAAATAGATAACCAACAAGGACCTACTGCATAGCACAGGGAACTATATTCAGTACCTTGTAATAACCTATAAGAGAAAATAATCTGAAAAAAAAATATATGTGTATAAATGAATCACTTCATTGTACACCTGAAACACAACGTTGTTAATCAACTATACTTCAATAAAACACAGCAAACAAACAAAACTAAAACTCAAGGCTCCTGCATTTGGTGCAAGAACTTTCAGCTCTGGAAGGATGTCCTATATCGGCATGGAAAAGTAGAAGCGACTTCAAGCCAGTTTAGTGTTCTAGGATACAGTGGTCCAGAATATACATCTCCTGACACAGAGAGAGGAAAATTATTATTCCCCCAAATAATACCACAAATGCAATCTAAGGGCTCCGAGGTCCCCACCCATGTTGGCTGTGAGGTCAGACACGCCAATCGCAAGCTGCCATCTCATGGGGCTCATTTCCTCCCAAATGTCACATGACCAAACTGCCCATCTGGTGGAGACAATGGCTGGACCACTAGCATGGATCCCTAACCAGTCTGCAAGGCAAGCCAAGTCCACCAGCCACCTCGAAACATCTCTGCTCCATCACAACAGGAGGCACCTGCAGCTCCAGCAAACAACAGATAACCCTCGCCCCAACGCACGAGAAAACAGAAGCAGCAGTGATGGAGCGAATCCTAGCTTCCCAGGCAGTGGATACGGTGACAGAGTCAGCAAGTCCCTGACAATGTCATATGAGAGCCATGAACCTCCAGCCCCAAAGCCTCTTGTAACAGCTTACGGCAGAAACCCCAGAAGGCAAGCAACCCTACAATTCAGATCCGTACATGTATCTGGTGACTATTCCTGTTATAGGAAGAAAACAAGGGACATCTCAGTAAGGAACTCTCTGCTCTCAAAGGCTGCAGATATGGGAAGCCCCAAGGTATCTTAATATCTGAAGGAGAAGACTATGTAATAAACCTAGTAGAATCCCCCATTTGGAATAAGTACTCAAGAAAGAGGTGAAGACGTAAAGGCAAGGCTGCTCAGAAGGTAGAGGGCTACCTAACCCTTAAAGAGTAGGGGAGCCGGGGGCTTCCCTGGTGGTGCAGTGGTTGAGAATCCGCCTGCCAACTCAGGGGTCATGGGTTCGATCCCTGGTCCGGGAAGATCCTACATGCCGTGGAGCAACTAAGCCCATGCGCCACAACTACTGAGCCTGCACTCTAGAGCCCGTGAGCCACAACTACTGAAGCCCGCGTGCCACAACTACTAGAGCCCACGTGCCTAGAGCCCATGCTCTGCAACAAGAGAAGCCACCGTAGTGAGAAGCCCGGGCAGCACAATGAAGAGGAGCCCCCGCTCACTGCAACTAGAGAAAGCCCGCGTGCAGCAACAAAGACCCAACGCAGACAAAAATAAAATAAATTAATTTAAAAAAAATAAAAAAAGAGTAGGGGACCCAGACTAAAAGCTCCATGATGGGGCTGACATTTTATTTAGTTATTTATATATATATATTTTTACAAATACATATCTTTTTCTTACCACTGTTATCCCAGTGCTCTAAATGGTAGTGGCTTACCACAATGACTATTTGTTAAAAGACTGAATATTGTGTAAGTGAATAAAAAGCCTCCACTTATTCACAGACTCATAAAACCGTGGCGCTCATCCTTCAAACCTTAGCTGTCACGTCCCACAAAATACTTGAAGACAATCCATTCACAGGAGACTCCCATTTCCTCTTCTGTCAAAATGAGTCTGAGTCACTGCTTGGTAATAGGTCTGACCTAGACATTATGGTGGCCCATGATGATCTCAGATGTGTTGGGATTTCCTCAGAATATGACTATGAAGATACCTGATGCTGTATTCTGCCCATTCCTCTTGAATCTCTTCAGAGCTGGTTCATACACTCAAGTGATGACTCACACTCCATGCTTGACCCAGAGGTGGAGGGCAGAGGTCCTTTGTGTATTTTGTTGTCATTCTTAAAGAAGCTGATTTTTTTTGAGGGTTGTCAAAGAACATCCCTCTTACTCAAAGTAAATTTGCTTTCCTTTGACTCTTTTTCCCTTCCGTATGATGGGCATGCAGCTTCATCCTTGTAGATGATAACCCCCCATCAGACAACTGCAGGGACACACAATGGAAAACTCTGGCTGATCCTGACCACTCCTACCCACCCTGTTATGGACAGGACAAACTTCTCTCACATTTGAGCCATTCATGTCGGCTGTGTGTCTCTCTTTGTAATAGCCATTTCCCCTCTCTGCAAAGTGATGCTTCGACTCTCTACTCTCTACAGGATTTATTCCAATATCCTTAAAATAGCATACAAACACATTTCTAATCAACAATATCCTATAGCATTTTCAATCTGCTCCATGCATCTTCTTCGGCCAATAATGTTTGAGCAGAGGGTCCTACTTGAGTTACAACCAGAAGCTTTGGACCTGCTGTGGGTCTTAGCCAGTTTCATGATCCTTCCGTCAGAAATAAGAAAGGCACGTTCCAGGTGGTGTTTGCTTCACATACCCTACCACAGAACGTGAGTAAAGCATAGCCCATCATTGACTAAGTCCCTAAAATTTGGGCATTAGGTGTTCCTGCACCATTTTCTAGCAAAACTCATGTAAATGACTGAAAACAAAACAAGGTGAAATAACACCAAATAATGCTTCAATAATCAATCAGGAAGACATTTGTATTTTTCTTTTGAATTACATGACTGTCAGCTGTGGGCAGATACTTAGGATTTTCTTCTGCTTAGAAAATGACTTAATTTGTTCAAGTTCTCCAAAAGCATATCCCGAGGCCAACACTCCTGGGCAAATGACTTGTTCAGGAAGTATTCCAAGCATAGAGAAGAAAGAGGAAGAAGCTGAGAGACAGGAAATTATAGACATTGTCTCATGGAACCTCTGGGCATATCCAGGTGTTCTCCATGTTTCTAACTGCTCTATAAAGAGAAGATATACAAAGGAAGCAATTGCAAGAAGGGAATACAAACCAACCCTTGGCTTTTTATTTGACCTTGGGATTCAGAGACCAGTCGATAAGCTAGAAGTCAAGACAATCTAAGGGATGATGTCTCTCTGGTCCCCAGGTTACTCATGCCCCTTCGTTCACATCTCATATTGGGATGTGTGGAGAAGTTTGCAGAATTCTGAGAGGCCATCACCAGTGATTTCCTTCATTGTCTACCTGTTTCCCATGTTTAATAATCATTCAAAATGTTCCATTTGAAGTTGTGAGACGACGACTTAGGTTTTTCTAGTCAGATACTAACTTGAATCATAAAATACAGATGGTATTTTTTATTATAATTTTTAAGTTGATATGTTGTATTTTCATATTTATTCAGTTGAAGAATTTTTTTTTCTTTTTTTTGGCCGCTCGGCATATGGGATGTTAGTTCCCCAACCAGGGATTGAACCCGCACCTCCTGCAGCGGAAGCACAGAGTCTCAACCACTGGACAGCCAGGGAAACCCCCAGATGGTATTTTTGAACAACATCGTACGTTTCATTGCCCTGGGTGTCTTTCTTCTAAATATGGTGTGATATTGTCTTTCAAACGTAATATCGCTTTCACTCTGTGAAGGAATACCTAGTCCACATTGACCACAGCACTCTCTGGAATGTTTACTGGTGTATCCTGAAAATCTATCACAACTAACAGATTGAATGGATGCAATAAACAGTATTATTCTCACAGGACTCTCTTCCTCAGAGTTATCTGAAATTCATGAGACTGATGTCTGCAGAATTTTGGTGGGTGCCCCCTTGCACAACTTAAAACTGAGTCAGTTTTTTCCATTATTAATTGAATGCCAGTGTATATAAAAAGCATCATTCTGGTTATTAGAATTCATTACTATGAATGCTGTATAAAGCGCCAGAAACAGCTGGGTGAGAATTGCGTGTAGCCTTACCCTTGGAGTTGAAATGACTACATCTTGATTTGCTCAAATTGGTAATGAAAAACAAGCATATAATTGCCACAAAGGAACAGATTTCCTGTTTCCACAGTTTCATAGAAATATATGACTGACAGTTCTGAATTTAACTTTATGTATCCCAGCATTTGGAAGCATTGAAACTGAAAGCAATTTTCTACCCTCTCTTCCTTATTATTTTAATCAAATTACCTAAGCAATTCAGACAAAATATAATTCAGGGTTTGGAGTTATTCAAATCATCGTGTCAATTTTCCAAATTTAAGGGATTGCAAAGACAATTCGAACTTGAGAGTAAAACACTGATAAATTCTTAGGAGAGTCAAATAATGAACTGGATAGCGAAAATGTATGTATTATAGGTCGAGATCAATCAATGTATCTTTCTTTCTAGCTACACATGTAAACACTCACGCATGAACTTCCCAGTCCATAGTGCTCTGCTGTGTGTGCCTGTGTGTGCTTGCATGTGCATGAGACGAGTGTTTGTGCATAAATCTTGGGAAGAAGGAATGTTTACGAAATTACAGAAATGGAAATCAGCATTTAAGTAACATCACTTCACCTAAACAACTAAAGCAAGCACCTGATTAGTCTAACTCAAAAGCACTCTCCTTTCTTTTGTGATTCTTTCTTATAAATATTATATGACACCGTCTAGGGATAAACAGAAATCAATTTAAAAGGGAAGAATAAACAACTGTCACATGTGAGTAAACAGCCATAAGGATTCGGTTTCATCTCCTGGGTGATGCGTTCTTGGTTCTGTAGTTTGCTTTTCCTGCATGTTATGTCTCCGTGGGGAATACAATGGCCCCTGCCTATGTCAGTCACAGAAGGAAACAGAAATTATAATCCACTTATCTGCACAATGTCTTTAAAGTTTACCTGCAGTATTCTTTTCCAGCAACTTAATTCTATGAAAAGAACTTTGCGTGCAAAATCAAATTGACAAATGATTCTCATTAGTATATATACTTATTCATGCTCTTGTGGTTGCTTTCACGATAAGGTTTTGGAACAAAAGGCACACACACAGAGTAAGCCTCCATAGGTAGACTGAAAGAAAGAACCATCATGGCGCTTAGCATCTTAAGGATTTTTTTAAATGCTCCAGTCACTTACATAGCTCATAAAAGAAATACAATATGTCTTCTTCAGGTGAAGTTTGGCTTATTTTCTCCTTGATGTTTTGTCAGAATGAACTAATTGTGATTTGCAACAAATATTCTTGATTTCTTTTGCAAATTCCAGAACGTGGCACGTGGAAGTTTCTCATACACATGTATGCAAATATATATGTATATCTTTGAATAGATCTCTACATACCTATACCACATATAGCTATATGTACATGTAAATATACGTGGGTATAGAGGCATGTGCATAACTGGTAATGAACATATATGGAATACTGAATGCCACTTTGGCAAATAGCATTACGCCATTGGGGTGTATATAACGAGACTATTTCCGTGTCTGAGCATATGCTTATAGAAGCAGTGTTTGTTTATATGGTGATAAGAAATTCTACTGTCTGCAAAACTTCTTTATAGCAGATGATACTTTTCTGTTTGATCGCTTTAGGTATCCATCCTCTTGAGGGAGGGAATTTTAAAAACCTAGTAATTGCTGTAAGAGGGAAATTGGATCCCTAAGGCGAACAGTATAATCGGACAACTTTGACGTAAAAATGCTTTGGTGTTTGGGGGTTTTATTTGGCCAGGGGTTGGTGGTGGGGGGACAGAGAAGCAAGTCCTGGGAGGTTCTTAATGACGTCAAGACAACACAGAGATGAAAAAGGTGAGATTAAAATGACCTTCTGCTTTTAGGCGCCAAGATCTAAACTACACGAAATTAAATTAAAACGCAGTAGTCCGCAGCTGGGCATTAGACCTTGGTTAAGTGGTTCTGAATAAAATGTATCAAAAAGATTGTACTTGACATCATTCTCTTTGGCATTCTTTCATTCTGACCAACCCAAGTACTCTTCTTTCTGCCCTTCCCTCTGTCCTCACACGTCTTCTAATTCTGTCTCCACTGCTTTATACACATACACATATCCAAATGCATTTATACATCCGTATGGGGCCATTTTCCAGTAAGTGTTTTAAATAAGAAAAGACAAGTTTTAGAAGCGTGTTCTTAGAGATACTGTTTGCTTAACACACATCAGCTTTCATTTTTATTATCATGGTGAAACGATTCACGACAGATAAAAACGTCTACTGTTTCTGGCAGAACATGGATGGTAAGAACCTTTTGTGGGAGGGGTAATTATTTTTCTGTGTTGCCTACTGAAAACCTAGTTTTAAAAATTTTTAAGAAATTCGGTTTTGCAAAGAATGTATATTGCCTTGAACTGCAGAGACCAATTTTCACGCCTAGCTATAGATTCAGCTACGTGTACATTATATATACATGTCAAAAAAAAAAACACCACAACACACTTAGCCTATTATTTTAATTGATGTAACCCAAAATTTCAATCATGTTTTTTTATGCCATGAATTTTTTTTGAAATACATGTTTTTCAACGTCTCCAGCTAAATGCTAAGCCTATGTGCTTTGCGTTGCAGCTCTTGTTGGCCGTTTTGATTCTGACATCCTGAACTTTCCTTGATACTGAATTCTTGTTCCTAATCGTATTTAATTAAGGTCTCCTGCCTGGCATTCTAATGAGATTCAAGCCTTTCCTGACATCGACATTCATTACATGACCGTGTTTAGTGAAGTCCTCTCTTCCATGCTTCCTCTTCAAAAAAAAAAAAGATAAAGAAGTCATAAAAGTAATGAAGAAAAGGAACATTAACCAGGGTCAACAGTGTTCTTTTTTTTTTTTTCTTTTTTCTTTAAAATGTTACCATGACTTCACCAAAGGAGCCAGAGTGAAAATACAGCCAAAGGGCATCGTGTCTTTCAGGAACAAGAAGCTAATTGGTTATGACTCCAATTAAGCAGCCTCCAGTGCCCAGTTGAGGCTTTTCTCGTTGGAGAACAAACATAATAAAAACTTGTAACATTACAGCTTACACAAATGGTGAAGGTAAGTTCGTAGGATGGTTTCATTTTATAGAACAAGAAAAATCCTCAATTGAGACCCAGAGGAACTGAAAAACTGATTCAAGATCACTGAGCAAACAATTAGTTAACCGCAGGAATGCAATCAAAATTATTAATCTTGTTCTAATGCTTTTCTCCTCCCTCGCATTCCTTTTGACACAATGGTAGGACAGATTAGATTACCTGGAGTAATAATAATGACAATAAGTCCCACACAGTAATTGCTTCCTGGGTCAAGTTCTGCCCTCTGTTTGACATACTTTATTTTATTTACATTTCTTCAACAGTTCTGAGGCTGATATGATTATTCCCATTTGACAGAAGCAAACTGAGTTGGATAAAGATTAATGATTATCCCACAAACCTAGAGCTAGAAACTTTTAGGGGATGCAATAAGTAGAGGACTATTTCATTTAAAAGTGAGTATTTTTCCTAGTCATATATCCAGAAAAGATGAAAACTACAATTTGAAAAGATACATGAACCCCAATGTCCATTGCAGCACTATTTACAATAGCCAAGACATGGAAGCCACCTAAGCGTCCATCAACAGATGAAAGGATAAAGAAGATGCGGTACATATATACAATGGAATATTACTCAGCCATAGAAAAAGAACAAAATAATGCCATTTGCAGCAACATGGATGGACCTAGAGATGATCATACTAAGTGAAATAAGCCAGACAGAGAAAGACAAATACCACATGCTATAGCTTATATGTGGAATCTAAAATATGACACAAATGAACTTATCTACGAAACAGAAACAGACTCAGACATAGAAACAAACTTTGCTGTGCAACTTATGGTTACCAAAGAGGAAGGGGGAGGGATAAATTAAGAGTTTGGGATTAACAGATACACACAACTATATACAAAATAGACAAACAAAACAAGGACCTACTATATAGCACAGGGAATATACTCAATATTTTGTCATAACCTATAAGGGAAAAAAATCGGAGAAAAATAGATGTATATACGTATAACTGTATATGTATGTATCTATGCATGTATATGTATGCATATACATAGATGAATATGTATGTATAACTTTGCTGTACAGCAGAAACTAACACAACATTGCAAATCAACTACACTCCAATGTTTTAAAGTATTTCATTTTTATAAATTCTAGCTAAAAAGTCCATAAAATACTCTGCAGACTTTCCGGAGGCAGATATTTTCTGTTGCCATTCTCTTTCATGGTAAGAGTTCCCACTTCCATCATCCTGTTGTTATTTTTACCCTTATGCACAAAAAATGATTCATTCTGGCCCTCAATCTGTTAACTAAATCCTAATGGAATTTTTTTTTCCCCTCCAAGTAACGTGTAAATCTTCGTGTGCATATGTAAAGACTCTTGGCTACTGAATACATCACGATATTCACACTGGTAAACCTATCATCTCTTCAAAAATTAATGTAAATATAATATGGATAAACAATACTGTAGAGGACAGGGAGCTCTATTCAATATCCTGTGACAACCCATCACGGAAAAGAATATGAAAAAGCATGTATATATACGTATAACTGAGCCACTTTGCTGTACAGCAGAAATTAACACAACTTTGTCATTCAATTCTACTTCAATAAAATTTAGAAATAAAAATATGCAAAAAAAATTAATTTAAAGATACTGGATGAACTGGCTGACACGCATGCAGAACATGTTCATAGGGTAACTATTATATTCCAGTTTTGGATTCTACAGGGTGGATGGGAAGTCTGTTACGATGTAGGCTTATGGCTGCCAGGACTATGCTACTCACCATATCCTTATTGCCTGAAACTCATGTGTGAAAACAGGACTTTAAAATAGGACTTTTCGGCTATTTATTTTTACAGCTCCCTCCCTAAAGCCCAGTAACATATTTCTCTACAGTTTTAGACATAAGAATAAGGTGAAGTCATCTCAACAAAAAGATGTCCATCTAAGTGGGCAGTTTCTAGAGAAGGGCACTCACTGCACAGAGATGTGGACTGGGTCCACATTCCAGCACGTCAGGGGTCTGTAAAAATGATTCAATCTCTGCATATGATGTGAGACTTCACCCTGCCATTTGCCATTAGGGGTTCTGACATATGTTTGCAGATGCCTGCTTCAGGCTTGACGGTGGGTGGTTTCCCTCACTGTCACTTTGTTTTGATCACACAAAGCCGCAGGAACATGCACTGTTGAAGGATTAATGCCCATTGCAAGATTAACGCATTACAGATGCATTCACCTACGGACTTCTCTTGTGTTTCCCTTGGAAGGCAATAACATTATTTAAACATCTGCCGGAACATTACTTCCCCTGTGAACTGAGTGTTTTGCCCTAAAGTCTATTATTATGACCCTCGTTTTAAGGTAAATACATCATGGTGAATAGTTACCTGTACCCACAAGCCAAATCATGAATTATTACCTCAAATTTTATGCATTCGAATTTTTAAGTGAAAGCCCCTGGAAAAAGAAAAGTTTTTTCAGGATAGGAAAACTTCACCTCATTGACAAATAAACGGAATCTAAAAGCAATCAACTTTATATATAGTTTTAAAGTGAGTTCAGACAAATCAATTAACGTTGTTGATGCCTGCAGTTTATTTTTAATATTTTATGTAGTTACAATGAGAGAGATTAAAATGGACTTAGTGTATTGGAGTTGGTTTAGATATAAAATGTATTTGAGGAAAAATGAGAACTTTCTAAATTGAGGGAAGATAAAGAAGACTGATTATAAAAAAAAAAAAAGACTGGAATTCTATCATTTGCAGCAACGTGGATGGACCTAGAGAATATCATGCTTAGTGAAATAATTCAGAAAGACAAATACCGTATAATATCACTTATATGTGGAATCTGAAAAATAAACTGAATGTATATGCAAAACAGAAACAGATTCACAGATATAGAGGACAAACTAGTAGTTACCAGTGGGGAGAGGGAAGGAGAGGGGGCAAGATAGGGGGAGGGAATTAAGAGGTACAAACTACTACGTATAAAATAAATAAGCACTACACTGCATTGGGAATACCGTGCATACAACCAAAGACTTTCGTTGGCAGAACAGGACTCAGAGCTGTCACTAAACTAAGCTGTTCTGGTGGCACAACTTCAAAACACTTTATTAGACAATGCTGTCAAAAATCCGCTGGTTTTATTTGCTATCTCATTGCAACTCTTTTTCCTTAAAACTTTAATAGTTATAAAGTGACACATGTAGTTTAGAAAACTTTAAAAATTGTAAAACGTAAAGTACACATACACTCCCAGAGATACCTTTAACATTGTGCTGAATCTACTTTTTTTTTTCCAGATGTGCAAAGCCACACACACACACACACACAGACACACACACACAGAGTTGGTTTATTTTTCTTTTAGATAATTGAAATCAAAGCGTCATATGTTTTAATAAGATGTATATTAAAGAATATAATTTATATGCGAGGAAATGCACAAAACGTATGTTCTCCATGAGTTTATCGGATATGACTACCACCAAATCAAGGAACAGAACCTTAGCAGGACTTCAGAAGCCTACTTCCTGCTGAGTCCCCATAGAGATGTCTACGCTCTTCCAAAAGGCAACTTTTTTTTTTTCCTGAGATTTAACACCAAAGGACTGATTCCTCAAGTTCTCTTTAACTGTGGCTTCCTCTGCTCAGCCTTTAGTTGGCGACACTCAGCTGTGATGTAGATCTATGTGTCGCAAGAGGTTATTCAATTTCATCCTTCAGAGATTCCCTGACAGGAAGAGTCTCCATGTATTTACACATTCCGCTGTTAATGGACGTCTGGACTGTTCTGAGTTTTTTTTGTTTTTTTTTTTTTTGCGGGCGGACTCCCAACCGCTGCGCCACCAGGGAAGCCCCTGTTTCGAGTTTTTAACAATTACACATGCTATTAAAGATTCTTCAGCTCACACAACTCAACAACAAAAAAAAACAAACAACCCAATCAAAAAACGGGCAGAAGACCTACATAGACATTTCTCCAAAGAAGACATACAGATGGCCAACAGGCACATGAAAAGATGCTCAACATCACCGATTATTAGAGAAATGCAAATCAAAACTACAATGAGGTATCACCTCACACCAGTCAGAACGGCCATCATTAAAAAGTCTACAAATAACAAATGCTGGAGAGGGTGTGGAGAAAGAGGAACCCTCCTACACGGTTGGTAGGAATGTAAATTGGTACAGCCACTATGGAGAACACTATGGAGGTTCCTTAAAAAACTACAAATAGAGCTACCTATGATCCAGCAATCTCACTCCTGGCCATATTCCAGACAAAACTACAATTCGAAAAGATACACGCACCCCAATGTTCATAGAAGGACTATTTACAATAGCTAAGACATGGAACCAACCTAAGTGTCCATCAACAGATGACTGGATAAAGAAGAGGTAGTACATATACACAATGGAATACTACTCAGCCATAAAAAAGAGTGAAATAATGCCATCTGCAGCAACATGGACGCACCTAGAGACGATCACACTAAGTGAAGTAAGTCAGAGAATGACAAATATCATATAATGGCACTTATATGTAGAATCTAAAATATGACACACATGAACTTATCTATGAAACAAAAACAGACTCACAGACATAGAGAACAGACTTGTGGTTGCCAAGGGGGATAGTGAGGGGGATGGGGGAGATAAATGAGACCGTTATTTTTCAAGAGTAATGTCTATGAAGTGTGGAACTCATTTATTTCTTTATTGCGCTCTGTAGGACATGAGACCCTGTCACATCACGAAGCACAGAACAGGGACCGGTCTTAGACTGGAGTCTTCTAGGATGAAGAGGAAGCTGTGGGGGTCACTATAAGGTGTAAACAGATCACCCCTCTTGGATATCTTTACTGTGCATTTAAACCCCTACTTTGATGTGCGTGTAAATCATGAATCAATACTTTGCTGCATCATTGATGGTAGAGTTAATATATTCCTATTAACCCAAGGTTGAAATATTTTAATACAAATCTGACTCTGTTCCTGTCATTATAAACACTAGTTTGACATTTCCAAATGCAGATCAAATATCTCTACCTCCATGACACTGCATCGCGTTTTGTTTTTCTCTCCCCAACGAAGGAATGCAGTCTGAATATTTAGCTCTTTAATTGGATTTATGTAACCTGGAAGTCTTTGAGTCCCAAACAATTCTGTTTTATCATACACCAATGATGTGTAGAGAAATACTGTGAACTCGTCTAAAAGATATATGAAACACTGTATTCATCTCTGTTTATTTGCTGGGTGTAATCTGTTCAAAATTCACTCCGCATACAAATTCCCATAGTAACGTAATATTTTTTTAAGATGCACTGACCCATCAACTTGCAGGTTCTCAGTCATAAGCTGGCAGCTGTCCTTGAGGGAGCTAAAAATAAACCCCACATTCATGCAAAACATCTCCAAAGAAGCATATTCTGCTTTCACAAAATGTGTTTTTGAAACAGATGTTTCAATAATATCCTTCTTATCAAAATGCTTAACATTTGTCTTCATATGTTGGGTGCAGAGTAATTTTATGATACCAAACAGTATTGAAATTTCAAAGATTTTGTTGCTCTCATTCTGATATTGACCAACGTCAGTTTCCATTTTCTGTAGTGTATAGGGTCAATTTCAGAGACATTGTGAGACCATTCATGTTTGTCACTTTTGTTTCCCTAATTCCAATTTAGTCTCCTAATTCCAGCTAAGATACTGGGAATAAGATTTCAGTAGAACTACCCTTTGTAAGACTATCTCCATTTCAATAGATGAATACTTGACTGTAAGTAAGTTTCAAATTCCTAAACAGTAGGTCTCTAAAGGAAACATTTTGAGAATGTTGACTAGCTTGTCCTGGAGATATTGAGAAATAAACATTCTATGCAACCAGTTGTATCCTCTGATTATGTCATTGACATAATTGCCTGTCATCAGCTAGGGGATTAAAAGAAAACCACCCACAATGAAACAAAACCCTGAGGTCATTCTCATAGATCAGCCATCTGATAGAGGATCTATTGGTAGTTCAGGAAGCCTTTGAATAGAACTGACACCCAAGATGTTCTGAATGGATGCCTGTCACTCCATGGAAGTATCGTCTCAGCTAGAAAAACTCTGCCATGCTCCTTGCAAACTGGCTTAAAATCATAGGGGTGATCCCCTTTGGCAACCATAAGTTTGTTTTCTACATCTGTAGTTGGTGCGGGGTTGGGGGAGGAGAGATAAATTGGGAGTTTGGGATTAACGGGTACACTAATACATATAAAATAGATAGCCAGCAAGGTCTTACTTGTTGATAAGTAACACAGGGAACACAGGGAACTCTAATCAATATTTTGTAATAACCTATAAGGGAAAAGAATATGAAAAAAATATGGATAACTGAATCACTTTGCTGTGTACACTTGAAACTAACACAACACTGTAAATGAACTATACTTCAATTTAAAAATGTTAACGTGGCCAAAAAAAGAAAAAAAAAAAAACCCACACGGTCAAGAGTCCTATGGAGAAGCACAGTGTGGCTATTTTCTGGACTCTCCTGGGTACCTCAAATCCCCAGCGGGTGTGAACTTTCCATCTGCACAGGTGTAGAGCTGAATGACCGAACTCTGGAATGAGAAATGTTCCGTAACTTTATGTATGTAGTCATTTCACGAAAGTAAACTCACCTCCAGATTCTAGTGCTGGATTCTAAGAAAACCAGTGATGGACAGCGCTGGCATCTGAATGTAAACTGCTAGCCCCAAAGGTTGGGAGGGAAAGTACCGGGCTGTTATTCAGTCTCAAGTATTTGGGGGGGACCCTCCAGGAACTCATCTACTATGTCTCACCCAGAGAGGTGGCTATGGCATAAATGAGTGTTTCTTTGCGGGGTGAGAGGGGGAGATGAGATGGTGGCATTGGGTACCCCAGGGGAGATTTGACAAGAACTGGGGACATTTTTAGTTATGGGAGCACTACTGACAGCTGGTAGGCAGAACCAGAGGTGTCCCCAAAAGTCCCAAAGTGCACAGGGCATCCCATAGCCACCACAAAGTGCCCTGCGCCAAATACCAATAGTGTCAAGGTTGAGAGTGTCTGCTCCGCACCCGTGTGTTCTTTCATATGGGAAGACTCTGTGCCTTCTATACCTCCCTCTAGTCTCGAAGACCATATGCCTTCATGCCAGGCTCCCCTGATTGAAAAACTGCCTTTCCACTTGGGATCCTGCCACCTCCCCTGGCGCCTTTGATCAATCTGTCAAATTACCATCGATTTCATGAGCATTTATAAAATTTTCCAACTTCACATGGTTCTTTAGACCCTAACAAAACGTCTTCCCTCCCTTCTGTTTCCTGCACGCCCATGTATTCCAAAGTGTTTCTCATCTATCCACCAGAACAAAATCCTTCACTGGAACCACGGACACATCTCTTTGACTACGAAGTCTACTCTGTAAAACAATTTTCTGAGGAAGACTGTACAACAACAAAGTACGGAGAGCAGTTTGCATTACAGTTAGTGGTACCACTCATCATTTTATTCTCTGATGGACACTTTTCTATGTTTCATAAAGGTTTCATTGCAAATATTTGATATTTTGAAATAAACATATACCTAATTCCTTGTTCTCCCCTAAGCAATATTTCCTATCTGCATGGTACAAAATTCCCGATTAATCCTCCTACCTAGCTCATGTGAACACACAGTACTTTTTATTAATGATATTTCGGTAATAATATATGTATATTTTTACAACATAGTATCCAATAGGAACCTATGTACATTCATATTATGTTTGGCTGGCGTTATGAAAACCAGCAAGACTTTCAGTATCACTCTTATAACTGTATTTGCTGCCTCTATTCCTAGTGTGATTTATAATATGAGCATATATTTCTCCTAATCATTAGCTGTATGGATGTTCAGATGCGTGTCTTCCATGTCTCCAAAGAAGAAATACAAATGGTCAATAGGCACATGAAAAGATGCTCAATATCGCTAATTGTTAGAGAAATGCAAATCAAAATTCCAATGAGGTACCACCTCACATTGGTCAAAATGGCCATCATTAAACGTCTAGGGACTTCCCTGGTGGCGCAGTGGTTAAGGATGCACCTGCCAATGCAGGGGACACGGGTTCAAGCCCTGGTCCAGGAAGATCCCACATGCCACGGAGCAACTGAGCCCATGTACCACAACTACGGAGCCTGCGCTCTACAGCCCTCAAGCCACAACTACTGAGCTCACATGCCACAACTACTGAAGCCCATGCACCTAGAGCCCCTGCTCTGCAACAAGAGAAGCCACTGCAATCAGAAGCCCACGCACCGCAATGACGAGTAGCCCCCGCTCGCCGCAACTAAAGAAAGCCCACGTGCAGCAATGAAGACACAACGCAGACAAAAATAGATAAATAAAAGAAATAAATTTACAAAAAAAAGAAAGTGAAAAGCCAAGCCACATAGTTGGAGAAGAAAAACAGATAGCTAGCTGTCTGTTTATAGACAGACAGATATAGACAGATGACAAATTGGGATAAATGATAGATTAGATTATAGATAATAGATGATAGATTGATAAATGATTTAGAGAGACATGATAGATACAGATGATACGTGAGATAAAAGGTAGGTAGGTAGGTAGGTAAGTAGATAGATACATAGATATAGATAGATAGATAAGCAGCTAAGAAAGTACATGTATGTACAAACTTCCGTTATTGGGGAAAGATGATATTCTTTGCTGTGGACCATATAATTGCCCCAAAAGTTTGCTTCTTCATAATGTTCAAAGGAATGATTCATTTATAAGGGTGTGCACCATTAATGATCTATTTAAGTACTTTCAAACTTTTTAAAGTATATCATGTATGCAGGAAACCACACAAAACGTATCACTATTGCTCATTTATTTATTTTAATAAAAACCAAACCAAAGAGCCATGTAACCACAGCCTACGTCACGGAAGTGCACCCTTCTGGGAACCTCAAAGTTCACTCTGAGCCATTTCCCACGTAATCTTAGGCATTGGATTCCTTCTGCTCAATATCATGTTTGTGAGATTAATCCATGTTGGTGCCTATAACATTGGTTTGTGCATTTTCATTGCTGTCTTGAGTTACACAGAACACAATTTATTCATCTATTCTACGGTGGTTGGACCATCCTCCCATTTGGGAGTGGCTATAGATAACACTGCACCAGGCATTTAAAAAGTATCTCTTCCAGTACATGTATGCAAGCATTTTGGTGGATATATAACTATGCATAGAATTTCTAGATCCCATGATGTGGTAGACAGCAGAATGCATCCCGAAGATGTCTACATCCTAATCGCAAACGCCTGTGAATATGTTCTCTTACAAGTCACATCTCCTCTTTGACCCGGATCCCCCAGCCTTCCTCTTATAAGGACACTGTGATTATATTGGCGTTCCCAGATAATTCAGGATCATTCAAGATGGAAAAAAACTAAAGCTCTTAACCAGCCTTTAAAATGTTTGCTCCAACCTACCCACAAATAACTACAGAAAAGCTATCTGTAGCCTATTTATACAACACTGGACTAATTAAGGGAAAGACTCAATTGTTAATTTTTTTTTTTTGGACCCAGGTTTTATGAGTACTGAGTCTGTAACAAAATAAGTAAGGCAGGCATTCTTCTTCCAGCAGTAGCTGCTTTCTAAAGTGGCCACTGCGCTGTACTCGACAGAAATTAGCTCTGTGCACTCAGCGTTCTGGCAGCATCCTCGGCTCTGAGGACCTCAGCAGACAAGTGGATATTTTCTTAATAATGCTTTGGGGAGCAGCAGATGTGGTTTTACAACCAGAGGGATGCAGATGTTTGCAAACACACTTCAGAAGAGGTTCTTCTTCTATCTAATTGCTAAAAACTAAGGGTGCCCCTACACTATTATAGACCCAGAAATATTTGAAAATACAATGTGTATCTATTATTTGAGTTCTAATAAAAGTGTTTACTTTTTACACTTGGTAAAGCCATGAGAATGTCTATGTTTATTTTCATTTTCTCAAACTGAAATCTGGGATGGGAAAATCACTCTTATTTCAAGGAGCAATGAATATAAACACCCAAGTATGGAATTCTCAGAAGGAAAAGCAAATTGTAAAGATTTCCCATTTGAATGGCTTATCACGTGGATCTATTGGTTTAGTAAGTTTATGACTTAGAAAGATTTGCAATGAATGTAACTATATATCATTTCACTATAAAAATCTGTTATATGACATTCCTTTCATACTGAGTGAATGTAAAAATGATTTAATATGATTATAACTTTAATACGCTAATTAATATCCTAGTATCTAAAAATACCTGGAAGTTTTTCTTCTACCCTTGTTGATATTCGTTCAGGAAAATGGCTGCAGGTCCCTTTTGGGGAAGAATAGGGGTAGTTTTGAGTTTTATCATATACTCATGAATTAGTTATAGGGTCTCTGCTCAAGAATATTCCTTCCTCAGCTAAACAGTTCTGCAGTGATGAATTGCTATGAGTCTGAACAGTAGATAAGGCTTTGTGATTCCTTATGATATTGATTTATGTTTTTACCAGGCAGATCCAGAAAATCCCCTCCCTCCTGTATATCACGCAGCCTCTATTAGGCTATTTCATTTTCTGAGGTCCAGTGATCAATTAGCCATTGTTAGAAACTGAATTCCAACATACCGTATCATGCTATCCTGCGGTACAGTTTACCCATTGTATCAGAAGATTAACTGCCCTCTATATATTCCACCCATCCAGGATTCCTTGACTCAGACTAAGATCAAACACTGAACACAGCTCTGATCTTTCCAGAAAAAAATCCTAAACGCAAAATCTGGCAAGAACAAACTGTTTTCAAGTAACTTAACTATGCCCGAGAACAACGTTCAAAACTATTTACAACTGAAACAAAAAGCAAACAAAACACGGTCAACCTAGAAATCTATACCAAGCAAAAATACTTTTTGCTTTCGAAAAATTTTAAAAATATACTTTTTTGGACATACAAAATTTGAAGTATTTTGTCCCAAGCAGACCTATAGTATAAGAAATTTCAGGCAGAAAGGAAATTATACCAGATGGAAATATGGATTTAATCAAAGTAATTAAGAACTACAGTGAAAAGTACATGGGTAAATATAGTAGGTTATTTCATTTAATCTCTTTAACGGATCACTGGATATTTAAACAAAAATTAAAATGTAGTTTGTGGTTTACAGCATATGTAAACCTGAAATATATGAAAATATGGCACAAAAATCAGGAGAGGTGAAATTGAAGTTAATCATTCTGAGGAAAGAAAAGTAAATTTTTCCAAAGTTACTATATTGTTTATGAAATAACGTAATAGCACTTGAAAGTAAATTGTGACAAGTTAAACCCTCACATTGTAAACACTAAATTAATGATTAACATGACAAAGAATTATAGCTAATATGATGACAAATGAGACACACGGGAATGATAAAAATTTTTCAGCCAATCCAAAAGAATGAGGAAAAGGAGGGAACACTGAACAAAGAACAAATGGACAAACAGAAAACAAATACAGTGATCGTACATCTACTCCTGACCATGTAAAAAGCGTATTAGATGTAAATGATCTAAATATTCCCATTAGGGCTTCTCTGGTGGCGCAGTGGTTGAGAGTCCGCCTGCCGATGCGGGGGACACGGGTTCGTGCCCCAGTCCGGGAGGACCCCACATGCCGCAGAGCGGCTGGGCCCGTGAGCCGTGGCCACTGAGCCTGCGCGTCCGGAGCCTGTGCTCCGCAACGGGAGAGGCCACAGCAGTGAGAGGCCCGCGTACCGCAAAAAACAAACAAACAAAAAAAACCTCCCATTAAAAGACATACAGAAAGCAAGACCTAACTTTATTCTGTCTACGACAAGCACATTAAATATACAGACACAAGGGTTAAGAGTAAAATGATGAAAAAATATATAACAAACTGACATTAATCAAAACTGTGCTAACCTATCAATATTAGTATGAGATAAAATAGGTTTTAGCGCAACGGCTATTGCCCTCGATAAAGAAGGTCATTTTATAATAATAAAGAGTTCAATTCATGAAGAGAACATAAGATCCCTAAATGTTTATGCATCTAATAAGAGAACTTTAAAATACATGAAGAAAAAACTAATAGAATTGCAAAGAATTAGGGATTTCAATATCCCTCTTTAATAACTGATAAAATAGCTAGAAAATTAGTACATAGGTACAAGTAAACATATGGAAATTGTGAACACTGAAACCACTGTCATATATTTTTAGTTTATTTTAATGATAAAGCCGCCATTTCTGAGACATATTAATTAAACATTAAACTGTACATATTTAAAGCATATCATTTGATGTTTTTTTTTTTTTTTTTTTTTTTTTTTTTTTTTTTTTTTTTTGCGATACGCGGGCCTCTCACTGTTGTGGCCTCTCCCGTTGCGGAGCACAGGCTCCGGACGCGCAGGCTCAGCGGCCATGGCTCACGGGCCCAGCCGCTCCGCGGCATGTGGGATCTTCCCAGACCGGGGCACGAACCCATGTCCCCTGCATCGGCAGGCGGACTCTCAACCACTGCGCCACCAGGGAAGCCCTCATTTGATGTTTTGACATATGTATACACAGTGCAGCCAAACCCCCAAATTTTCGTAGGCCCCTTGGTAATTCCTCTTTTATGCCCTACCTACCCCCTTTCTAAATGACCTGTGATTCAAAGAGGTCATCACAAGGAAAACCACACACTGCTGCAAACTGAACGGTAAAATAATGAAAGCATAATATTCACTTTGGAGGGACACAGGTAAGAAATTATTAGAAGTACATTTATATCTCTACATGCTCTTACTAGAAAAAATAGTTTAGTGTTCTCTATGCGACTTTCCATCTTATGAAGGTAGTAAAGTAAAAATATGTTGCATTAGAAAAAAAGGAAAGCATTAATAAAGAGGGAATTGACTATTCATTGTTCCTTGAGTCTTGGCAAAATATGACAAGGAAATGCAATGTATGTGGCAGAATTAAGGCAAAAATACAATACACACACACTAAAATATTTGCATTCCAACTACAGAGTCCTATCATTCTAAGTGACGAAAAATGATTCATCGAAGAAAGGACAGTGAACGAGTTCCCCCCAAAAGACTGAACAGTTGATATGTGTTTTGAAAGCCACAAGGAGATGGAAAAATAAGTAAATAAAAATAACTAGATAAATCAGAAGGAAAGGGACTTTTGGAACATGAACCTGCCTCATTGGTTTTCGTTACTTTCGGGCTATAAGTGGCAGCCACAGGTTGTGAACTCTCTAAAATGGACACCAACAAATACCCAAAGATACGTGTCTACTTTCGTCATTTCCAAACCAACATACTTTCACATCTATATAACATTTAGCATCATCTAGCACTAGGAGGCATACTTTATTTTTCAGATAAGTTTAGAGTTGAAAAGTAGTTAAATCAGTTAAACACACACACACACACACACACACACACACACACACATTAGAATCTGCTTAATGGAACTGCCCATAAAATACGTGAAGCACATAAGCATGTTATTATTTTTTTAACTCATGTTTATTCCATTAGAGGCTTAAAGTATTTCTTTAGATGCCCGAGAAGGTGTACAAATACTCACCCTATTTCAACTCTATTACAGGCATAACAATACCATCTCCAATTATTTATATTACATCGACTTCTACATGTAACTACTGAAATGCGCATACTGTAATCCCACAAAAACCTGAGACCTTAAGATGCTTTAAGGATAACGGTGGAAAAGAAATGTACTTCCCATTTTATCTTGTTTCACTCGTTTTCTCTCCCTAATCTCTAGGCTTTGAGTAAGGCTGCTTCATCTAGTTATTCAATCTTTATCAAACTGAGTTGTGCTGGTAACAACATTCACTTTGAGAATCCTGTTTCATTCGTGGTCTGGGGGCAGGCGGTGATTGGACTGAGGATCTGGGAGCTTTTCATCCGTTACAGTGACAGCTTGCTAGCTCTGTGCACAAATCCCTTTCTGTCAGAGCAAATCTATTCCCAGAGAACTGTGAACAGGAGGAGTCTGACTGCATATTTGTAACCTATTTCTTGAGGCACTTCTGACAACTTCAGCTTCATTCGAGAGGACCGCTGTCCATCCAAAATGAAGTTCCTTTATCATTTCTTACATGAGAGACAGGGCTTCAATTTTCTTGGCCATTTTCCTTCAATGGCACATTTTGGAAGCTGAGATTTCAGTGATAATATTGACTGGTAAGAAATCATGCAATTTCTTTCTTTGTGGCATCCTTGTCTGGTTTGGGTATCAGGGTGATGGTGGCCTCGTAGAATGAGTTTGGGAGTGTTCCTCCCTCTGCTATATTTTAGAAGAGTTTGAGAAGGATAGGTGTTAGCTCTTCTCTAAATGATAGAATTCACGTGTGAAGCCATCTGGTGCTGGGCTTTTGTTTGTTGGAAGATTTTCAATCACAGTCTCAATTTCAGTGCTTGTGATTGGTCTGTTCATATTTTCTATTTCTTCCTGGTTCAGCCTCGGAAGGTTGTGCTTTTCTAAGAGTTTGTCCATTTCTTCCAGGTTGTCCATTTTACTGGCATAGTTGCTTGTAGTAATCCGTAATACAGAGTGAAGTCAGTCAGAAAGAGAAAAACAAATACCGTATGCTAACACATATATATGGAATCTAAAAAAAAAGGTTCTGAAGAACCTAGGGGCAGGGCAGGAATAAAGACGCAGATGTAGAGAATGGACTTGAGGACACAGGGAGGGGGAAGGGGAAGCTGGGATGAAGTGAGAGTGGCATGGACATAGATACACTACCAAATGTAAAATAGCTGGTGGGAAGCAGCCGCATAGCACAGGGAGGTCAGCTCGGTGCTTTGTGACCACCTAGAGGGGTGGGACAGGGAGGGTGGGAGGGAGACGCAAGAGGGAGGAGATATGGGGATATACGTATATGTATAGCCGACTCACTTTGTTATACAGCAGAAACTAACACACCGTTGTAAAGCAATTATACTCCAATAAAGGTGTAAAAAAAAAAAAAGAAAACATGCAAAAAGATCCTTCCAAATATAAAAAGAAAAACATTAAAGGATGTACTATGTCCCAAATACCACATGTTTTGACTTCTCTTACCATAAAAGGCATATCTGATGAGGGCAAAAATTTTCATTAAAAAGGGACAACCACACAGTGACAAGTCAAGTCATTCATTGCCCCAAAACATTCCTCCTCCTGTTCCTAGAGGTAAATACTTAATAAACTGTTCTCATCTGTCCTTCCATGAACACTGATAAATGAGCAACTCTGCGTGTTCACTAAGGAAAGTCTGCAATGCACAAGGAGATGCTAACTGGTGGTTCTACTCTGGGTAGGACGCTCAAGGTCTCCAAGGTTTGATTCTGCTCGCACCTTTTCTTTCCCTGCATCACCAGCCTTCCAGCGTGTCTTGTTCTCTGCCTGTACCATCTCAGCCACAGAGAGACACTCAAGCAGAGCACCCCTCCAGATTTGGGGCTGCCTGATTGTACAGCTCCCTCATGAGGTTCTAAGAAATCAGACCAGTGCCTTCTCAGCTTAGAAGAACCACCTTACTATTCTAAGCCACTAGTTCACCTGCCAGCAATTTGTACTCAGGCAAAAAGGTAGTCTCACCCCACGAATTCCCTGTTTGCTTAGAGACCATTATCTTGTCTGCCTGTTGGTCAATATCAGGAAACAGTTGTCTTGTGTATCTTGTCAATTTTAGAGTGGTTTACGGAAGAAGGGTCCCTCCACCATAGTTGAAAACCTGTTCTAGCTAATGTCTATTCCATTTTAAGGTTGGTGAACAGGAAGTATGAGTCTTCTGTTTCCAGAAATACTGCAATTGAGTTTCTTGGTGCAAACATGCAGGTTCAAAACACCTAAAATATTGCATACACCATGTATCAAATACATTGAAATGTATGTCTAAGAAGACAGAAATGTAAGGGAAATCCCTGAGGGGGAGAAAACCAGTAAGTATAAATTCAAATACGCAACCATGGGGAGACGTTTAATGCATCTAATGTTCCTGGCATAGTATCAATATTTGCTTCATGTTCTTTTTTGGTACGAGCTTGCTGTACATGAAATTGAATAACGGTCATGTCCTCAATGTTCATCATAGCGCTAATTTAGTTATATGGGGTCTTTAGTGTCTTATTTAAAGTTGCTAGACCTAAGTGTACTCCCAAATAAAGTTAATATCATGGTCTGCACTTTCACTTTCTAGGCATACAACTGATAATTGGCCATTTCCTTTATTTTCATCCCTTGTTTATAGATATCGTGTACTCAACAGATAGTCTTTTGATTCGTGTCATGTGTGTTTTCCTCTTAACCCAAGGTAAGACCCTTATGAATTATGACAAGATCCCAACAGCCGCGTGATGTCTTGGAAGTTCTCAGTCACTTGTAAGGACTTACCAAAGGACATTCTTCATTAGAAATCCTAGCTACATGCAGTTTTGTCCATTTAATCAGTATCTTAAGAACTAAAATATGCCATATTTTTAGGAGATACGTATTAGTTACGTGGCAAAATTTCCAAGATACCGTATTTCGGGGGCGGGGGGGGAATTTGGAGCTACACAGTGATAAACATGCTTCTGTGGAAAACATTTTAAAATCTATAACATGCTAATAATATTACTTTATGGAACACATCAAACTTTTTTGACCATAATACTGGTTTTGTTCTAATCTTTCAGAAGTATTTATAACAAAGGAATTGGAGGACACTTGATTATGCGTTGATGCCAGAACAATGAACCCAATATTTCTGAATTATTAAGTATTATCATATGATTAATTATATATCATATTCTATAATATAATAGTCATATTTTATATATTAATTATATCATATATAATTAATATTGATATATTACATATAATTATATACTCTATTATGTATAAAATTTTATATACTTGTATAATACATAATTATAAATTTATATATATAATTGTTATAATTTATATTAATATGTTATAATTATCAGTAATACAATAACTATATATTTTAATTGTTAATAACGAACAGAATTAACGTCTTCAGTCTCATTTCTCCCAGACTTAGAAATATTCCAATTCCTATAACTTTCAGGTGGGTGATATTTTCTAATTTTCTAATCTAAAAGAATGTAGAGGCCCTGGGCTTGATAATTATTATTTTTATTATTTCTTTAGTAACTTTTTTTCAAGTCTGTGAGAAAAGCTGTGCCCCTTTCCTGTCAGACCTGTCAATACATCAATCCTATATGCCATGCGTCATTTGTATTAAGTACTTTTAAATATTAAATATGCTATGAGACACAGCCCTCTATTTTTCTATTCATCTAAGTTCAATTCAAGGCCAAGTTCAATTCTATCTGGGACTCTCTCACCACGATTCTTTCCCTTCTTGGCAAACAGCGCATCATTCCTTCCCCTTACCTGGTAGTTCTCTTCACACCTAAAATAATCACCTGCAAACTCCATAATTTCCTGACTGTGTAGTTCAGAAGATAGAGGGGAATCACTTCAGGGAAACAAAAGAACACAGATTCAAGTGACTCTGAAATTGTCTTATACGCTCTCGGATGGAGACTTGCTTGCTCATCCAAGAGCTTAAGAACTCCAACGAAAGGGTCTTTAGAGAAACGCCATCCATGTTGCTAATTAGCCAGCGATCAAAGGATTCAACTCAAGCCATTTCAGATCATTTCTCTTCTGCCCGAAGGCACTGTAAACCAAGTTAGTTTTGAAAATAGAGCAAGTGGTTTTATTCTTAGCATGAAGTCAGATCTTTCTATAACCCATGATGAGTCGAGAGGAGACTAGAGCACAGGTGGCAGCTGTTTAGAAATACACCAGAGCGCTGATGAAAGGATGAAGCCCTGGAAGGTGATGGTCACTGCCTTTTATATGAGAGGGTAGGTCTCACGGAATGCCTTTATTGCAGGAAACCCTGCAGAGAGTGTCTGTGCTCTTTAAACACTTGGCAATCAATTAGGCTGGGCAGGATCCCTTCCTGGGCAAGCCTTCCTTTTTGCCAGCTTGCTTTGCAATTCTTTATCACAAGCTAAGCTCCCAGCATCCACGGAAAACACCATTTCAAGCACAGCGGGCAACGTTGCTCTGATTTCCCCAACAGTGGCACCCGCCATTCATCCTAAATGAAATGCTTCTTTCTCTCTTTCATCAAATGTCACCAAATAAAATATCACATTTAAAAGTCATTCGTTCTAGAAAGGTACAAAATATTTTATTCCTATGAACCGTTGAAAGGGTGGAAAAGGCACTTTTTTTTTTTTTATTGGAATGCACGCAGGACCTTCTGACTTTTAAATCAGTTCAGAATGGCTCAAAATAGTAGCTAAATTGATCGTCTTCACAGCTCCTGGGCTCTGGGGGAAAATAAAAGAGGCTACGCATCAGCTAGGAATCAGAGAGTTTCGAATTTCCTGGTGGAGCACTGGTTGAGAATCCACCTGCCAATGCAGGGGACATGGGTTCGAGCCCTGATCCGGGAAGGTCCCACATGACGCAGAGCAACTAAGCCTGTGCGCCACAACTACTGAGCCTGTGCTCTGGAGCCCACAAGCCACAACTACTGAGCCCACGTGACACAACTACTGAAGCCTGCGCGCCTAGAGCCCGTGCTCCGCAACAAGAGAAGCCACCGCAATGAGAAGCCCGTGCACCGCAATGAAGAGTAGCCCCTGCTCGCGGCAACAAGAGAAACACCGTGTGCAGCAACGAAGGCCCAACGCAGCCAAAAATAACTAAAAATGTATTTCAAAAATTAAAAAAAAAAAAGAAATAAGAGAGTTTATAAATTCATTACTAAGTTAACTCTGGCAGTTATGACGCTGTTGAGGAGTAAAGATACTGAAGACATCAGTAAGTTCTTTAGGAAATCTCTTCCTTGTCATCAGGCACCAGCCAGGCTTGAAAAGTCACCATCCGTAACTAATGGATTTGCTTGGCATGGTTGCTATTAGCGATCCTTGGAGATCGAGGGTAGAAGAGACAAACTGAATACTATTTCTAACTGGTAAAAATAAAAACGATTAAAAAAATAAAAATTGGGCTTCCCTGGTGGCACAGTGGTTGGGAGTCCGCCTGTCGATGCAGGGGACACGGGTTCGTGCCCCGGTCTGGGACGATCCCACATGCCGCGGAGCGGCTGGGCCCGTGAGCCATGGCCGCTGGGCCTGCGCGTCCGGAGCCTGTGCTCCGCAACGGGAGAGGCCACAGCGGTGAGAGGCCCGTGTACCGCAAAAATAAATAAATAAAATAAACAAAAATCATGTCAAGTTGTATGTGTATTTACAATTGTCAATGCTCGCCCATTAAAGGAACCATGAATAACTGTGAACTTTTTTGAAACAACATGCCCAGCCTATGCTTCAGAAGGAGAAGAAATATTCTGTTCCTTTCAATCATTTTGGGGGAAAATGGAGAGTTTTCATTTTATTATAACATCCATCATACTCATTCTACCACACCTGAAATTTTACTTAACTTTGACACCTAATGAGTTACCAAAAATATTCACGGAGCTTGTCACTGACTAATTTGCTGCGCAATCATAAATATGAGTATAGTTACGTGAACTTTAAAGAAAACTTCAATGACTATGTAAAAGAATGTTGTACCTTAAGGCAGAGAAACTATACAAGAAAACTGATGGATTCAGTTAGAGTTAATGACACACTAGAATCAAATTAGGAGTTTGGGACTAACGTATACACACTACTATATATAAAAGAGATAACCAACAAAGACCTACTGTAGACCACAGGGAACTCTACTCAATACTCTATAATAACCTATATGGGAAAAGAATCTGAAAAAGAACAGATACATGTATATGTATAACTGAATCACTCTGCGGTACACCTGCAACGAATACAACATTATACGTCAACTAAACTCCAATGTAAAAAAGAATCAGAAGAAGAATTCGTTTATAACTTTTTGTACCAAATAGCAAAAAGGCTCAATTTCATTTCTTGATATTAACAGAACACATACGAAACAGCATGGATCTAGGAATAAATGATAAATACGACAAGCTCTTGCCCATGAAAGTTCATTCAGTCACCACCTGCCATTCAAGATCACCTACTGTCCCTGTAAAACACATCTGATTACTTCCTGGCCACTTCAAAGTGCTGTCTGTGTAATAACTGTCATTTTCCTCCTTCCTTGTTTTACCATGAGATACATGTCAAATAGTACCTGCCTCTTTGAATCTCTTATAGACTCACCACCATGACTCACTTTGATGTGTTAGGGCAGCTGGTGTTTATCGAGTCTTTACTTATGGTACGTGTCCTTTTTCTCCACTCATGGGAGTTTCACTAGCAATGACGGGGGAAACTAAGTCCACCTTTCCTCAAGATACTTTCAACCAAGGAAGGGTAAGTATTCAACAACAGGACACAAATCCCAAGGCAACTTAACAGATGTTTGTGTGGACAGGTGCCATGTCCCCGGGGACTCAGAACATTTTTAAGCATTTCAGTGCAATTACTTAATGTTTGTGCACCTTAGACATTCGACATCATGTGACATCAATAATGTCTATTCTGAAGGCAACAGAGCATGTCTGATGATTTGCAAGGCTATTTTATCCAAAGATTTTATGTTACTGGGCATTTATTGACTTAACTGAAATTTCAGCTTGAAAGTACAGCGGTCCCTCAGTATCTGCAAGGGGGCTTGGTCCCAGGACCTCCAGCGATACCAAAAATCTCAGGACGCTCAAGTGCCTTATATAAAATGATGTAGTCTTTGCACATAACCTATGCATCCTATGCACATCCTCCTGTATACTTTAAATCATCTCTAAATTATTATACCACCTAATACAATGTAAATACTACGTAAATCATTGTAAATACAATGTCAACGCTCTCTACATTGTTGCCAGCACACTGCAAATTCTAGTTTGGCTTTTGGGAATTTTCTGGAATTTTTAAAAAATATTTTTAATCTACAGTTGGTTGACTCTGAGGCAACGAGCCCCAGGAGACAGAGGGCCGCTTGCATAAAGCTGTTAGAACAGTAGGTAAATGTCAGGTGCTCAGCGGAGCTGCACGGAGATGAACTACCAGTTATTGGAGTAGCCCACTGAGACCAAAAGGCACCAGTGAAATTAACAGTCGGACATTTAATCTCTTGCTGCGGTAGCAAAAGCAAGAGGCTAATTTGGAGAGACTGCCAGACTCCATATTCCATTTTTCCCCATGGAACGGCGCTGGGTGAGGGTCAGGTCGATCAGTATAGACCTGGGGTCTTGGGAGGTGGTCTCGCTACCCAGGCAGCCCCAAGCTCAGGGCTTCTGCTGTTTTATGGGCTCAGGTCTAGGGGGAGGGAAGGGCAGGGGAGCCATGATGGAAGAGGGCTGGGTGCTCAGTCAGAGTAGAGGAAAGGTCTTGGAGGACTCCACTTCCTTCCAGAAGGGGGTCTCAGCAGAGGCACCCGGGAAAACCTCCACCAAGGTCCCCCAATGAGGAGGCCTTCAAAGGGGGTACCTGGGCCAGGAATGCAGCTATGCGTGAGGGTGCATGACAGCATGGCCCATCAGGGGGCTGAGTCCTTAACTATAACCCTTCAAAGACTGCCATGCACTGCCAGGCACCCAATCTGCTGTGCGGAGGGCAGTTTCCCCACCTGAGGGCTGCTAGGCAAAGCCTTTGTCACTGCCTACCATAGGGCCTGAAAAGCCACACATGGTTTATTAGCCAAGAGCCGGATTCCTGAGTCAGAGCACCTCACAGATCAGAAAAGAAACGTGGCTGCAGTGTCACAAGCAAGATGGAATACATTGTGAGACTGAGGGCGGTCAGAGCACACTGAAGAAACCCGGGCAGATGGAAGAATAAAGCACAAGGAGGAACGCATACGTGCTGCATTATAGGGGCCCTTAACTTACATGACTTCAACTGTACTTGCCGGTCAGAGAGTGAACAACAAAGTAGAAAGATAAATAACTGCAAATATTTTCCCCAGTGGTGCAGATGAACTATCTGCAAAGCAGAGACACAGACGTAGAGAACAAATGTATGGATACCAAGCGGGAAGCGGGGGGGATGAATGGGGAGACTGGGATTGACAGGTATACACTACTATGTATAAAATAGATAATTAATGAGAACCTACAGTAGAGCACAGGGAACTCTACTCAATGCTCTGTGGTGACCTAAATGGGAAGGAAATTCGAAAAAGAGTGGATATATGTATATGTATAACGGATTCACTTTGCTGCACAGCAGAAACGAACACAACATTGTAAAGCAACTCTACTCCAAGAGGTTTTTTAAAAAAGATAAATAATTGAAAAGAGCTCCAACAGAAATTCCCCAAAGAAAGATGGCAGCTGTCTCCTCAGCTGACCTCAATTCCAGAAAGTCTTGGACACCATGAGACTCTCAAGACATAGAGTGAGACTGTCACGGTTGAAGCCGTACGTGTTTCATACAACATGGCACCGTGGAAAAAGAACTCTGCTTCCACTGGACTGAAGGACAGATAGAAATTTTATGTTCACGTGGCGTTTCCTACTACAGGATTGTTCCACATCAGGGAAGATCCTGAAAGCGTTTTCAAGCACGTACGTGTCCATACGCACTTTTCACATTGTTCCTTAACTTGAGAAAAGCAACAGCTGCACACATACAGACTGCTGATGAACAAGTTACAACAAGTATAGATGAATATCACTTTGGATCTGCGTGTAGAAATGATGCACTATACCATGAATTTGGAGTACGTCCACGTATTTGTTTGTCTTACTCACCCGTTACAGTTCTTTAATTTTCAACAGATGGTCATACGTTTCATATGATGTCATCTAAAAATTGAAAATGGATGCAATGTAGTTTCTTTCTGTGATCAATATTTCCTACTAGAAAATTAGATCCTTCTCTGGCAAGAATTGAAGTCTGCACTCCAAGTCTTGTATTTGAAAAGGAAAATACTGTAAATTGCATTTGAGGTGTACTCTATGGGTAAGTGGATATATTCTGTCATGTTTTATTCCAACCCATTAAGGTATGATGAAACAATTTATTCTGGTAACAGGTATTTATATAAAGCAAATGGGACAGATGAGATGTATAATAAATTGTCATTATTTTTATTGTTTCCTGATGGTGGTGATTCTTTCCTCAGACTTCATGTTTAACTCCCATGTGAATCATTTGAGGAGCGTATCCCTGTAAGAACCCCCTTCTTTGCTGGATCGACCTAACAGCCACATTTTCCCTCACTGAACCTATTTTTCAACTTGCTGGTTACTGGTATTCATGCCACTCTCCCCAGTCCAAACTGATAGCAAATCTCCTCAAAAGAAGAACTAAGGGACTTCCCTGGTGGCGCAGTGGTTAAGAACCTGCATGCCAATGCAGGGGATGCAGGTTCGAGCCCTGGTGTGGGAAGATCCCACATGCTGCGGAGCAACTAAGCCCATGAGCCACAACTACTGAGCCTGTGTGCCACAACTACTGAGCCCGCGTGCTGCAACTGCTGAAGCCTGCGCACCTAGAGCCAGGGCTCCACAACAAGAGAAGCCCGTGCACCGCAACGAAAAGTAGCCCCTACTTGTTGCAACTAGAGAAAGCCCATGCGCAGCAACGAAGACCCAACGCAGACAAAAATAAATTAATTAATTAAATAAAATTACTTAAAAAAAAAAAAGACGAACTAACCAGGAAGTGTAAAGAGATTCATGTAAGGAGACTGAAATGCATGTGCAGTACTACCTTAGGACCAGCTGAAATGCATGTGCAGTATTACCTTAGGCCCAGCTCAAAACTCTCAGCATTCCCATTCATTATTTCATTCCCCCAAACCTGCCATTCCCAACCTTTTCTCTGGATTCTGTGTCTGATTACAATAGGCATCAGGTTTTAGATGGTTCTGAATCATTTTTAACTACAGCAATTTTGAAGATATTCATGGGAAATATAATGGCATCATATCTAATCACCTTTGACCAAAAGATATTACAGCACAGAGCTGGGTAAAGCCATTGAAAATAACCACTACGGAAGTTTCCATTGGGTTTCATATCAAATAATTTATTTCTATGAAGTTAAAACTTGAATAGATTTAGAATAAAAGTATTTCCCCTAAGAGAGGTTAATGATAAACAGGCTCAAAATGTTCAAAATATCGATACTATCTGATAAAATAAATCATAAGATATGCTAAAGTTCTGGTATGTTTTCTTTAAAAAAATTGTCAATAGCCATAAATTGTTTATCATTTTTCAAATAACAATATTCAGTAGATGCTGAATTTGCTTCAATAATTTATGTTTTAATTTTCCATAACTATTATGTTCTTCAAAATAAAATAGAAAACAGCATGCAAAAGAGACAGCAATTAAATTGTGCTAATTATTAATTACTTCTAAATAACTGCAAGCAATTCACTCTTGGGGGTATAAATACATTTGTGACCATACACAATAAACTGTCAAAATATCTTTTAAAAAAGTCAGTGAATTATGTGTGAAATCCTTACTGTGCGCAATCTGAAATAAAGGTTATTGATTTAATGTTTTCTTAACCCACGTGGAAAAGTTTGGGATCTCCATCTTCATAAAAATCCCAGTAGACAATTCTACCAACTTTGCTCAGAAATGCAAATTAGTGTTCATTTTACTGAATATACACATTTAAGACAATTTGTGAAACGAAAATAATATCTTTCCAGTTAACACCTGTCTTTTTTGGAATTAACATATATTGTTGAAAATACACATAAGAATAAGAATAGTCAATACTTACATAATTTGAATCCTAAATATCAACAGCCTTAGATTTAATAATCTATTAAAAGGAGCTTTAAGACGGCGGAAGAGTAAGACGCGGAGATCACCTTCCTCCCCACAGATACACCAGAAATACATCTACACGTGGAACAACTCCTACAGAACACCTATTGAACGCTGACAGAAGACGGCAGGCCTCCCAAAAGGCAAGAACCCCCGCCACGTACCTGGGTTGGGCAAAAGAAAAAAGAATAAACAGAGACAAAAGGATAGGGACGGGACCTGCACCAGTGGGAGGGAGCTGTGAAGGAGGAAAGATTTCCACACACTGGAAGCCCCTTCGCGGGCGGAGACTGCGGGAGGCGAAGGGGGAAAAGCTTCGGAGCCGCGGAGGAGAGCGCAGTCACAGGGGTGCGGAGGGCAAAGCAGGGAGATTCCCGCACAGAGGATCAGGGCCGACCGGCACTCACCAGCCCGAGAGGCTTGTCTGCTCCCCAGCCGAGGCGGACGGGTCTGGGATTTGAGGCTCAGGCTTCGGTGGGAAGCGCAGGGAGAGGACGGGGGTTGGCGGCGTGAACACAGCCTGCAGGGGGTTAGTGCACCACGGCTGGCCGGGAGGGAGTCCACGGAAAAGTCTGGAGCTGCCGAAGAGGCAAGAGACTTTTTCTTCCCTCTTTGTTTCCTGGTGCGCGAGGAGAGGGGATTGAGAGCGCTGCTTAAAGGAACTCCAGAGACGGGCGCGAGCCGCGGCTAAAAGTGCGGACCCCAGAGACGGGCACGAGATGCTAAGGCTGCTGCTGCTGCTGCCACCAAGAAGCCTGTGTGCGAGCACAGGTCACTGTCCACACCTCCCTTCCGGGAAGCCTGTGCAGCCCGCCACTGCCAGGGTCCCGGGATCCAGGGACACCTCACCCGGGAGAAAGCACGGTGGGCCTCAGGCTGGTGCAACGTCACGTTGGCCTCTGCCGCCGCAGGCCCGCCCCACACTCCGTGCCCCTCTCTCCCCCCGGCCTGAGTGAGCCAGAGCCCCCGAATCAGCGGCTCCTTTAACCCCGTCCTGTCTGAGCGAAGAACAAACGCCCTCACGCGACCTACACGCAGAGGCGGGGCCAAATCCAAAGCTGAACCCTGGGATTTGTGTGAACACAGAAGAGAAAGGGAAATCCCTCCCAGGAGCCTCAGGAGCAGCGGATTAAAGCTCCACAATCAACTTGATGTACCCGCATCTGTGGGAAACTTGAATAGACAAGGAATTATGCGAAAATTGAGGCCCTGGACTTTGGGAGCAACAATATATATATATTTTTTTCGCTTTTTCTTTTTTTATGAGGGTGTATCTGTATGCTTCTGTGTGTGATTTTTGTCTGTATAGTTTTGCTTTTACCATTTGCCCTAGGGTTCTGTCTGTCCCCTTTTTTTTTTAGTATAGTTTTTAGAACTTGTTATCATTGGTGGATTTGTTTTTTGGTTTGGTTGCTATCTTCTTTCTTTTTTTATTACTTAAAAATTTTTTTTAATAATTATTTTTTATTTTAATAACTTTATTTTATTTTATTTTATCTTCTTTCTTTCTTTCTTTTCTCCCTTTTATTCTGAGCTGTGTGGAGGACAGCCTTTGGTGCTCCAGCCAGTCGTCAGGGCTGTGCCTCTGACATGGGAGAGCCAAGTTCAGGACATCGGAGAGCCATTCAGGACATTGGTCCACAAGAGACCTCCCAGCTCCACGTAATATCAAATGGTGAAAATCACCCAGAGATCTCCATCTCAACGCCAAGACCCAGCTCTACTCAATGACCAGTAAGCTATAGTGCTGGACACCCTATGCCAAACAACTAGCAAGACAGGAATACAACCCCATCCATTAGCACAGAGCTGCCTAAAATCAAAATAAGGCCACAGACACCCTAAAACACACCACCAGACATGGACCTGCCCACCAGAAAGACAAGATCCAGCCTCACCCACGAGAACACAGGTACTAGTCCCATCCACCAGGAAGCCTACACAACCCACTGAACCAACCTTAGCCAGTGGGGGCAGACACCAAAAACAAGAGGAAATACGAACCTGCAGCCTGCGAAAAGGAGACCCCAAACACAGTAAGTTAAGCAAAATGAGAAGACAGAGAAACACACAGCAGATAAAGGAGCAAGATAAAAACCCACCAGACCTAACAAGTGAAGAGGAAATAGGAAGTCTACCTGAAAAAGAATTCAGAGTAATGATAGTAAAGATGAGCCAAAATCTTGGAAATAAAATGGAGAACATAAAAGAAACGTTTAACAAGGACCTAGAAGAACTAAAGAGCAAACAAACAGTGATGAACAACACAATAAATGAAATTGAAAATTCTCTAGATGGGATCAATAGCAGAATAACTGAGGCAGAAGAACAGATAAGTGACCTGGAAGATAAAATAGTGGAAATAACTACTGCAGAGCAGAATAAAGAAAAAAGAATGAAAAGAATTGAGGACAGTCTCAGAGACCTCTGGAACAACATTAAATGCACAAACATTCGAATTATAGGCATCCCAGGAGAAGAAAAAGAAAGGTACTGAGAAAATATTTGAAGATATTATAGTTGAAAAGTTCCCTAATATGGGAAAGGAAGTAGTTAATCAAGTCCAGGAAGCACATAGAGTCCCATACAGGATAATTCCAAGGACAAACATGCCAAGACACATATTAATCAAACAATCAAAAATTAAAAACAAAGAAAACATATTAAAAGCAGCAAGGGAAAAACAACAAATAACACACAAGGGAATCCCGATAAGGTTAACAGCTGATCTTTCAGCAGAAACTCTGCAAGCCAGAAGGGACTGGCAGGACATATTTAAAGTGATGAAAGGGAAAAAGCTACAACCAAGATTACTCTACCCAGCAAGGATCTCTATCAGATTTGATGGAGAAATTAAAATCTTTACAGACAAGCAAAAGCTAAGAGAAATCAGCACCACCAAACTAGCTTTACAACAAATGCTAAAGGAACTTCCCTAGGCAGGAAACACAAGAGAAGGAAAAGACCTACAATAACAAACCCAAAACAATTAAGAAAATGGTAATAGGAACACACATAACGATAATTACCTTAAATGTAAATGGATTAAATGCTCCAACCAAACGACATAGAATGGCTGAATGGATAAAAAAACATGACCCATATATATGCTGTCTACAAGAGACCCACTTCAGACCTAGGGACACACACAGACTGAAAGTGAGGGGATGGAAAAGATATTCCATGCAAATGGACATCAAAAGAAAGCTGGAGCAGCAATTCTCATATCAGACAAAATAAACTTTAAAACAAAGATTATTACAAGAGACAAAGAAGGATACTACATAATGATCAAGGGATCGATCCAAGAAGAAGATATAACAATTGTAAATATTTATGCACCCAACATAGGAGCACCTCAATACATAAGGCAAACACTAACAGCCATAAAAGGGGAAATCGACAGTAACACATTCATAGGAGGGGACTTTGACACCCCACTTTCACCAATGGACAGATCATCCAAAATGAAAATAAATAAGGAAACACAAGCTTTAAATGATACATTAAACAAGATGGACTTAATTGATATTTATAGGACATTCCATCCAAAAACAACAGAAGACACTTTCTTCTCAAGTGCTCATGGAACGTTCTCCAGGATAGAGCATATCTTGGGTCACAAATCAGCCTTGGTAAATTTAAGAAAACTGAAATTGTATCAAGTATCTTTTCCGACCACAATGCTACGAGACTAGGTATCAATTACAGGAAGAAATCTGTAAAAAAATACAAACACATGGAGGTTAAACGATACACTACTTAATAACCAAGAGATCACTGAAGAAATCAGAGAGGAAATCAAAAAATACCTAGAAACAAATGACAATGAAAACACAATGACGCAAAACCTATGGGAGGCAGCAAAAGCAGTTCTAAGAGGGAAGTTTATAGCAATACAATCCCACCTTAAGAAACAAGAAACATCTCAAATAAACATGCTAACCTTACACCTAAAGCAATTAGAGAAAAAGTAACAAAGAAACCCCAAAGATAGCAGAAGGAAATAAATCATAAAGATCAGATCAGCAATCAATGAAAAGGAAATGAAGGAAATGATAGCAGAGATTAATAAAACTAAAAGCTGGTTCTTTGAGAAGATAAACAACATTGATAAACCATTAGCCAGACTCATCAAGAAAAAAAGGGAGAAGACTCAAATCAATAGAATTAGAAATGAAAAAGAAGAAGTAACAACTGACACTGCAGAAATACAAAGGATCATGGGAGATTACTACAAGCAACTCTACGCCAATAAAATGGACAACCTGGAGGAAATGGACAAATTCTTAGAAATGCAAAATCTTCTGAGACTGAACCAAGAAGAAATAGAAAATAGGAACAGACTGAACACAAGCAATGATATTGAAACTGTGATTAAAAATCTTCCAACAAACAAAAGCCCAGGACCAGATGGCTTCACAGGCGAATTCTATCAAACATTTGGAGAACAGCTAACACCTTTCCTTCTCAAACTCTTCCAAAATATAGCAGAGGGAGGAACACTCCCAAACTCATTCTATGAGGCCACCTTCACCCTGATACGAAAACCAGACAAAGAGGTCACAAAGAAAGAAAACTACAGGCCAATATCACTGATGAACACAGATGCAGAAGTCCTCAACAAAATACTAGCAAACAGAATCCAACAGCACATTAAAAGGACGATACACCGTGATCAAGTGCAGTTTATCCCAGGAATGCCAGGATTCTTCAACATACGCAAATCAATCAATGTGATACACCATATCAACAAACTGAAGGAGAAAAACCATATGGTCATCTCAATAGATGCCGAGAAAGCTCTCGACAAAATTCAACACCCATTTTGATAAAACCCTGCAGAAAGTAGGCATAGAGGGAACTTACCTCAACATAATAAAGGCCATGGATGACAAACCCACAGCCAACATCGTCCTCAATGGTGAAACACTGAAAGCATTTCCACTAAGATCAGGAACAAGACAAGGTTGCCCACTCTCACCACCCTTATTCAACATAGTTTTGGAAGTTTTAGTCACAGCAATCAGAGAAGAAAAGGAATCCAAATCGGAAAAGAAGTAAAGCTGTCACTGTTTGCAGATGACATGATACTATACATAGAGAATCCTAAAGATGCTACCAGAAAACCACTAGAGCTAATCAATGGATTTTGTAAAGTAGCAGGATACAAAAGTAATGCACAGGAATCTCTTGCATTCCTATACACTGATGATGAAAAATCTGAAAGTGAAATTAAGAAAACACTCCCATTTGCCATTGCAACAAAAAGAATAAAATATCTAGGAATAAACCTACCTAAGGAGACAAAAGACCTGTATGCAGAAAATTAAAGGACACTGATGAAAGATATTAAAGATGATACAAACACATGGCGAGATATACCATGTTCTTGGATTGGAAGAATCAACATTGTGAAAATGACTATACTACCCAAAGCAATGTACAGATTCAATGCAATCCCTGTCAAACTACTACTGGCATTTTTCATAGAACTAGAACAAAAAATTGCACAATTTGTATGGAAACACAAAAGACCCCAAATAGCCAAAGCAATCTTAAGAAAAGCAGAGCTGGAGGAATCAGGCTCCCTGACTTCAGACTATATTACAAAGCTACAGTAATCAACATAGTATGGTACTGGCACAAAAACAGAAAGATAGACCAATGGAACAGGATAGAAAGCCCAGAGATAAGCCCATGCACATATGGTCACCTGATCTTTGACAAAGGAGGCAAGAATATAAAACCAATGCACATATGGTCACCTGATCCTTTACAAAGGAGGCAAGAATATACAGTGGAGAAAAGACAGCCTCTTCAATAAGTGGTGCTGAAAAAACTGGACAGCTACATGTAAAAGAATGAAATTAGAACACTCCCTAACACCATACACAAAAATAAACTCCAAATGGATCCTAGACCTAAATGTAAGGCCAGACACTATCAAACTCTTAGAGGAAAACATAGGCAGAACACTCTATGACATAAATCACATCAAGATCCTTTTTGACCCACCTACTACAGAAATGGAAATAAAAACAAAAATAAACAAATGGGACCTAATGAAACTTCAAAGCTTTTGCACAGCAAAGGAAACCATAAACAAGATGAAAAGACAACCCTCAGAATGGGAGAAAATATTTGCAAATGAAGCAACTGACAAAGGATTAATCTCCAAAATTTGCAAACAGCTCATGAAGCTCAATAACAAACAAAAAACCCAATCCAAAAATGGGCAGAAGACCTAAATAGACATTTCTCCAAAGAAGATATACAGATTGCCAACAAACACATGAAAGAGTACTCAACATCATTAATCATTAGAGAAATGCAAATCAAAGCTACAATGAGATATCATCTCACACCAGTCAGAATGGCCCTCATCAAAAAATCTACAAACAATAAATGCTGGAGACCTTACGGAGAAAAGGGAATCCTCTTCCACTGTTGGTGGGAATGTAAATTGATACAGCCACTATGCAGAACAGTATGGAGGTTCCTTAAAAAACGAAAAATAGGACTACCATATGACCCAGCAATCTCTCTACTGGGCATATACCCTGAGAAAACAATAATTCAAAAAGAATCATGTACCACAATGTTCATTGCAGCTCCATTTACAATAGCCAGGACATGGAAGCAACCTAAGTGTCCATCAACAGATGAATGGATAAAGAAGATGTGGCACATATATATATATACAATGGAATATTACTCAGCCATAAAAGGAAACGAAATTGAGTTATTTGTAGTGAGGTGGATGGACCTAGAGTCTGTCATACAGAGTGAAGTAAGTCAGAAAGAGAAAACAAATACCGTATGCTAACACATATATATGGAATCTAAAAAGCAAACAAACAAAAATGTTCATGAAGAACCTAGGGGCAAGACGGAAATAAGGATCTACTAGAGAATGGACTTGAGGATACGGGGAGGGAGAAGGGTAAGCTGGGACAAAGTGAGACAGTGGCATGGACATATATACACTACCAAACGTAAAATAGATAGCTAGTGGGAAGCAGCTGCATAGCACAGGGAGATCAGCTCCGTGCTTTGTGACCACCTAGAAGGGTGGGATAGGGAGGGTGGGAGAGAGGGAGATGCAAGAGGGAGGAGATATGGGGATATATGTATATGTATATGTATAGCTGATTCACTTTGTTATAAAGCAGAAACTAACACACCATTGTAAAGCAATTATACTCCAATAAAGATGTGAAATAATAATAATAATCTTTAAAAAATCTGACTTTCCTCCTCCCCCCATTTCTTTTAATTTAGGGAGATAAAGTGATTTGTAAATTATTTTATGTTATTTCAATTCTCTGTAAACATTTATATGACTTTAATATGACTTTAATCTTTGGATCAATTTCAAATAAGTTTAATTATTTTAATATTTCATTTGTCCATGAAAATATACTGATATGTTAACTGAATATGGACTATTATTTTATAATTTGGCAATGTATAAATTTATACTTATAAAGATTTACCTTATGAAAGTACCATACACATATAAACTACATATTTATATTATTTTAATTTGCTAACTGCAGCATTATCCTCCTTTTAAAACCATATTAGGGACTTCCCTGGTGGCACAGTGGTTAAGAATCCGCCTGCCAATACAGGGGACATGGGTTCAAGCCCTGGTCCGGGAAGATCCCACATGCCATGGAGCAACGAAGCCCGTGCGCCACAACTACTGAGCCTGCGCTCTAGAGCCCACAAGCCACAACTACTGAGCTCACGTGCCTAGAACCCAGGCTCCGCAATAAGAGAAGCCATCGCAGTAAGCCTGCACACCGCAACGAAGAGTAGTCCCTGCTCGCTACAACTAGAGAAAGGCTGCACGCAGCAACGAAGACCCAACGCAGACAAAAATTAATTAATTAATTTTTAAAAAATGAAAGCTGTAGAGTACATCTGAATGGTTTCTCAGATAAGTTAAGTATCTGGAACACTAATTAAAATACCTGCCTGGAAATGTGAGTTTGGTGCTTCCTGCTCGTTCCACCAAGAGACTGATTAAAAGTAAACTCATAGGAAGGTTGTGATTTTTTTTAAGTGCTTGATGTTTCTGAGGATACCTGATGTCTCTAAATATACCTGGCGTGTGAATCTCAATGAGATGGCATGACTCCGCTGTCAGTGTGCTGCTACCGCGACTTTCTTTGTTTTTAAATATTTTTTTTGTTAACCTCATAATCAGAATTATATTGTGGATATCAGAGTATATCTCAATGAAATGCGAAGGTCAACGTCATGATCCTAGCTGTGTTACTGTATAGCTAAGAGATTAAAAGATGGGGCGGGGGTGGGATGAATTGGGAGATTGGGATGGACATATATACACTACTATGTATGCAACAGGTAACTAATGAGAACCTGCTGTATAGCACAGGGAACTCTACTTCACTTCGCTGTACAGTAGAAACTAATACAGCATTGTAAAGCAACTATACCCCAATTAAAAAAAAGAGGATGTGTGGAAAAGGGTGGAAACAAAAAGAATCAGAATTTTGTGCTACGTGACAGGCTACCATCAAGTCCCATGTGATAGCTGAGGATGCTCTCACACATTTCTGTGTTAAACATTCTCCTAATTTTTGTGACTCATATGCGTGAAGTATATGCACGACTACTTGTAGACCGTCTACAGCAAATCTGATCACATTGTGTCCCATAGTCAAGCTAATTAAAAGCTGACTATTTTATTCTATTTTAATCAATTATACTATTATACTTTCCCCTCCCAGCAGCTACTCTATAGTTGTTGCTCTTTTATGCAAAGTTGTGTTTAGGTCATGGAATAACTTTCTGAAAGGTCTTAAGCTGATTGTACGTCTAGACATTTTTATTTGTGTAATTCTTATTAATTTCCCACATCCTAAAAGAAAAGCAAGAAATAGTTTTGACGAAACTATTTGAAGAAATCGTTTTCCACTTAATTGGAGCATTCTCAATAATGACTGAATACGTCTTGTGTATGCATGTGTCTATTTTTTGAGCAAGAAATGGATTCTTTGAAGGCTAAAATGCTGAGTCAACATGGTTATTCCTAAATTTGGTGAAAATAGTTAAAACACAAATGGGTGCATTAGAACAATTAAGACGCCCAAAGGTACTGAATATACAGATAGGCAGATGTTGGAAAGACTTGAATCTATGATCATCACAGACTAGAAAGTAAATAGAAATTCAGTAATTACCTGACAGTGAAAAGTAGTGCTGTATGTGGCATGAAAAAGGGAAGATGTTAACAGACATTCTACTGTTACATAGCCAGGTTGAGATGGGTGATACTATCCTTTCAAAGTTGTTAGTTGAGAACAAATTGAAACTGCAGAGAATCTAAGCATAAGAGAGAATACAGAGTTCAGTTCGGCCAACCATTCCTCGAGAAAATTGATACTTTCAAGAAAATTCTCCCAAATGACTCAGCAACTTTTTCTCAAACAGCTTCTGGGAGGGAATTCTTACAACTTCCAGAGGTAAGCTCTCCATCACCGGGTAAGTCTGAACCTGGTCTGTGCAATTATCTCCTTCCTCTTACTTTCCCAGGAGATATGACTGCTAGAGAAATAATCTAATCATTTATGTGTAAACATGACTCAACTATTGGAAAACAGGGTACCATATCCCCACTTCACCAGACTGAATATCTCTACCTCAGACTATCTCACATATGAAATGACTTAGCTTCCTTGCTTTTTCCCATCTGATGGTCTGAACATTTGACCCAAACCCTTCTTCAACAATGGAACCCAGAACTAATGGCAATAATCCCGCTGTCATGTGACCAACCCTTGAAGGGCAAAGCTACAGGGGCAAAACACCGACCCGCCCCATTGTTCCTGGAGGTATAGCATGAACTAAGGAGGATTATTCTCAAGCCTTAAGGTCTAAGGGAATTTGCCCTGTTGGATTTCAGACTTGCTGGGGATTTGTCACTCCTCCCTTCTTTCCTATTTCTCCCTTTTGAAATGGGAATACCTACCTTATGTCTGTCCCACCACTGTAATTTGAAAGCTCGTAAAGTTAAATTTCACAGATTCACAGCTGGCAAGGAATTTGCCTCAGGGTGAATCCTAAATGTCATCTAAATCAGATGTAGATGGGACTTCAATTGAGTGGATGACATGTGAAAAGGACATAAATTTCGGGGATCCATGGGTTGCATGCTCTCACCTGTAGGTCCCCACAAAACCCTTATGTTGAGACCTAACCGCCTCAGTGTGATGGTATTAGGAGGACGGGCCTTTGGGAGGTGATGAGGTCGTGAGTGTGGAGCCCTCATGGATGGGATTACTGTCTTTATAAAAGAGACCCCAGAGAGCCCCCTCCTATCTTCCCCCATGTGCAGACACGGCGAGAAGACACCTTCTATGAACCACGAGGCAGGTTCTACCAGACCCTGAACCTGCCACCGTCTTGATGGCGGACTTCCAGTCTCTAGAACTAAATTAAATTGCTGTTGTTTATGTAACAGCCCGTGGCATCTTGTTGTAGCAGCCTCAAGGAACTTAAAGGGTTATCCACATGTTCTGGTCCTCTGCACTCATTAACTGGAACACTGATCAATGCGCTTGTCCTCTGTTCACTATACACTCATGACCGACTCGAGGACCAAGACGCCCGACAGTCAACCTAAGACTTCAAGTCCTCTCTCACCCACACAGAAGCGTACACTTGTCTGAAGACATTTTGGGGGATGGAGAGCTTCTGGTTAGAAATGGAACCTACACACTTGGAGTTTACACTGCTCATTTTTAGCTTTCTACGAAGTGGTATAAAGTGGTGGTTGTTTTTATAGATTTTTAACAGTTTTTAAGGGTATATAAGGTACCAAATAATGAATCACACACCACCTTGAATTTGGAGGTATTGGTATTTCTAAGGAAATTGTGCCTATTACAATGAGAAAAGCTATGTTCATTTTTAATAGTGATAAATGGTGATTTCTTTATATCTTGAATTTATAAATGCAATTAGATACTTTTAAGTTTTTAAGTTCATTTAACAGTAAGTTGGAGAAGACCTGTATAAAATACATAAAGGCTTCAGTGTGTTTTGTTTCAAGATGGAAATATATACTCTATAATCCTTAAGTAACTTGAATCTCAATGGGCATGAATGATGTGAGTCTATATTCGATCTTCCAAGCACCATAAATTATGTAAAGTTTTACAAAGAGTTTATTATAAGACAGTAAACCACTTAACACATGTTTCTTTCTTTGGAACAACTTATTTTTTTTAAATATCAAAAAAGAAAAAATTCCACCCATGGAAGGCCTGCAACGGTCTGTCATTTACAGCATGTCAAATCAATCAGAGCACAAGTGCTGTGCATATGAAAATGTTTCTAGAATCTGGTTCTAAAGTAAAATCTTTAGATGAAAATTCACATCCTGTAGAACTGCTGGCACCCTTATGAATTACAGTTATTGAATCCCACAGTCGTTATTATAACTAAATCCCCATAATCAGTGTTGACTGAATGTCACTGCCCATATGTTAAGGTACAATTTTACTACATTAGTGAAACCGTCACAAAAATGTGAGAAAAATGTAAAACTTCCTAAACAGAAAACTTTCTACTCTTCCTAATAATGTGTAATACTTCATAACATGGAATTCCTCGTATTAAAACATGTTGTGGCGTTTTTCTGGCTCTAGAGAAAACTATGATATTGTTGGAGGCTTCCCTCCTATAAGGACAATGGTTTCGAATTTAACTCTGTATGTAATTTTGTAAAAATGCATTTTAAACATGTTGGGTTGAACCGGTATTACACAACGGCAACACTGTTTATTGCAGATTCAGCGAGAGCACTGAATTTACGTTCATTAAATGCAAATGGAATTCTATGAGTATCCGTCAAAACCACCATGTTTCTGGAGGTGGGTCAAGGTGGCAGAGTAGGAGGACCTAGGGCTCACCTTCCCCCACAAACACATTAAAAATACAAAAATACATCTACATGTGGAACAATTCTCACAGAAAACAAACTGGAAACTGGCAGAAGATCTCTTACACAACTATAGCTGCAAGAAAGATCCCACATGACTGGGTAGGATGAAGAAAAGGCATCAGGATGGGACTGGCGCCTTGGGAGGGATCTGTGAAGAAGGGATGGTCTTCATGGGTAAGCCCTTGCCCTGTGAAGCCCCTTGCTTGCTGGGAAGTCAACTGGGACAGATAGAGGGGCTGCAGGAGCCTGGACACTGCGTATGAGGAATGCACGCATGCTGGCTTGCTGGCCATCAGGGCAGAGAGAGAGACAGATGCTGACAGCTGTCTCACTGCCCTGCACTTCCCAGACCAAAATGCGCCATGTGGGGCTGCTAGTACACGCAGCAGCTAGGCACTGATACTCAGGAGTCTGGGTCCTGCGAGAGGACTCTGTCTAGCTGCATGGAGACGGCCTGGGCGGCCTGGGGTGGGGTCTGGCCCCCCTTGGACCCCAGTATCAGTGTTTGCACAGTGGGCAGCCAGCAGATTTTGTGAGCATGTGCACAGCAGGGGTGAGGCTGACCTCAGAGCCTACTATCAGTCCCTGCTGAGCAGGGGAGCCGCCCAGGGGTGGGTCCAGCAGCAGTGGACTTTGTTGGCATGTGCTCACCATGTGGCAGGTGGCACCAGGGAATCTCACGCGTCCAGCTGTCAGCCCCTGGGGAGGAGTACACAGCGATTCCTTTCCCGGTGGGAGCAGTCCGGTTCCACCCACGCGTACTGTAGCTTGCAGCCTGATCTGGGACAGACAGGTCCTGGGACAGCCCGACCACAGAGGCAGCCCAGGTCGTAGCTGGCACACCAATCACCTTGATTCCTGCAGCCTGATGCCTCAGCCCCCCATCCCAGCCCAGCACCATAACTGGAATGCACACAAGGGAGAAATGGACATGACCTTGGGCTACTTTTGGACAGAACTGCAGATGCCTGCCCCGGGCAGTGGATAGGTTGCGGTGACCACACGGGCCTCACGGGCTTCCGTGCTCACCTCCTTGGGGACAGAGCACGCACTTAAGGGTAATGCATCCATTTTTTTGTCTTTACTTCTTTTGTTTTCTTACTAGACTAACATTGCTTTACAGTGTTGTGTTAGTCTCTGCTATACAATGAAGTGAATCAGCTCTATGTATACCTATATCCCCTCCCTCTTGGACCTCCCTCCCACCCCCCATCCCACCGAGCTAGGTCGTCACAGAGCACTGAGCTGAGCTTCCTGAGCTATACAGCAGGTTCCCACTAGCTACCTATGTTACACACGGTAGCGTATGTACGGGAAACCTAATCTCCCAATTTGTCGCACCCTCCCCTTACCCGCATGTCCACAAGTCCATTCTCTATGTCTACGTCTCTATCCTTGCCCTGCAAATAGGTTCATCTGTACCATTTTTCTAGATTCCACATATATGCATTAATATATATTTGTTTTTCTCTTTCTGACTTACTTCACTCTGTATGACATTCTCTAGGTCCATCCGCATCTCTACAAATGACCCAATTTCATTCCCTTTTATGGCTCAGTAATACTCCATTGTACATATGTACCACATCTTCTTTATCCACTCCTCTGTCGATGGACACTTAGGTTGCTTCCCTGACCTGGCTATTGTAATTAGTGCTGCAATGAACACTGGGGTGTATGTGTCTTTGGGAATTACGGTTTTCTCAGGGTATACGCCCAGTAGTGGGCTTGCTGGGTCATATGGTAATTCCATTTTGAGTTTTTTAAGGAACCCCCATACTGTTCTCTGTAGTGGCTCTATCAATTTACATTCCCACCAACGGTGAAGGGTAATGCAGCCTTATCAAACTTGACCTTCATGGCTTCTACTCCAAAAAGTAGGGATCATACTCCACCTGCGACAGGAAGGTAACAGCTACGGAGCACAGAGGCGGCCCCACCTAACATCCAGTGCAGGTTCTGGATATCACAACACCATCCACACTGCCTATCAAGGGGATAATGGGTAGCATACTCTGAGGAAAGATGTGGCTGTCATTCAGACCAAAAGCAGCCTTTGCACCAAAAGTATTGGACATAGTCTACACAGGAATGCTCGCACATAAAAACAGCCCTTCAAGACCACAGTAGATAATGGTTTTTCCTAGATTCATGGTGACAGAGAAAGTCAAGTAAAATGAAGGTAAAAAAGAGTAAGAGGAACCATTCCCAATTAAAATGAGAAATTCTCTGAAAGAACAAAAAGGAAACAGACTTCACCAGTATAAGCTCTGAGTTCAAAAAGGAGGTAATACAAATTTGAAAGGAATTAAGAAAGATTATCAATGGAAATGCACATCACTGTAACAAGGAACTAAACACTATAAAGAAGAACCAATCAAAATTAGACAACTCGATTGCCAAGGTAAAAGCCAATCTAGAAGCAATGAATAACAGACTGAATAATGCAGAAGAGTGAATAATTAATTTGGAAGATAGAATAATGGAAATCACCCAATCAGAGCAGCAGACAGAAGATGAATAAAAAAAAAAAGTGAAAGCAAGAGATGAGATCTATGGGATAATATAAAGTGTGCCTACCTATGCATAATACAGGATCCAGAAGGAGGAGAAAGAGAGAAGGGGGTCAAAGATGTACTTGAAGAAACTGTGGCTGAAGACTTTCCAAAACTAAAGAAGGGAATAGATAACCATGTACAGGAAGCACAGAGGGTCCCAAACAAGAAGAACCCAAGCAGATCCACCTCAAGACATAGCATAATTAAAATGGCAAAAGTTAAACAGATTCTAAAGGCAGCAAGAGAAAAACAAAGAGTCAGTTACAAGGGAAACCCCTTAAAGCTGATTTCTCAGCTTTACAGAAACATTGCAGGCCAGAAGGGAGTGGCAAGACATATTCAGAACACTAAAAGGGAAAAACCTGCAACACAGGATACTTTACCCAGCAATATCATCATTTAGGATAGACGGAGTCTTGATAAAGAACTTCTCAGGCAAACAAAAACTAAAAGGATACAGCAATACTAAACCCAACCTAAAAGAAATATTGAAAGGTCATCTTAAATAGAAAAGCAGCAAGAATCTATAAGAAAGGGAAAAAAAACAATAGGAAAGGCAAATATATAAAAGAATTGAAGATCATTTAAATAAACTAGCACATAGATTAAAAACCAGTAAAAAATTTTGTAGAAGTGATTATAACAATTAACAGCAAAAGGATAAACATGAAGATGTAAAATAGGACATCAAAATCACAAAATGTGGGGAAGGGGAGTAAAAACCTGTAGATCTTTTAGAATATGTTTGAACTGATGACTATCTAAAGGAGGTAGGTAGAGTTACGAGTTAATGTCTTTGAAAACCAGGGTAACCACAAATCAAAAACACACAAGATTCACAAAAACCATAAAGACAGGAACTCAAGCATAATACAAAAGAAAACCATCAAACTACAAAAGGAAAAACAAAAAGAAGGGACAAAACTACAAAATCAACTAGAAAACAAGATTTAAAAATGGCAATAAATATATACTTATCAATAATTACTTTAAAGGTCAATGGACTAAATGCTCCAATCAAAATACAGAGAGGTAGATTGGATTAAGAAAGAACCCACAATATCCTTCCTAAAAGAGAATCCCTTTAGGGTGAAAGACACACATAGATTGAAAGTGAGGGAATGGAAAAGATATTTCATACAAACGGAAATGACAAGGAAGCGGGGGTCTCAATACTCATATTAAACAAAATAGACTTTAAAACAAAGTCTATAAAGAGAGACATGGACATTATATATAATGATAGGGATCAATACAAGAGAGGATATTACACTTGTTAACATATATGCAGCTAATACAGGAGCAAAAAATATATAAAAAATACTGACAGACATAAAGGGAGAAATCGACAGGAATACAGTAATAGGAGATTTTAACACCCCACTGACATCAACGGACAGATCTTCCAGACAGAAAAATCAGTAAGATGACAAAGAACCTAAATGACACAATAGACCAGTTGGTCTATTAACTGATTCCTACAGGACACTACATCCAAAAAACCCAGAATACACATTCTTTTCAAGCACACATGGAATATCCTCTAGGACAGACCACATACTTGGACACAAAACAAGCCTCAACAAATTTAAGAGGATAGAAATTATTTCAAGCATCTTTTCTGACCACAGTGGTATGAAACTACTAATCAACCACAGAAAGATAAATAGGGAGGATAAAAAAACCAAAACAATCACATACAGACTAAACATGCTACTAAAAAACCAATGGGTCAATGATGAAATCAAAGAGGAAGTCGGAAAATACCTCAAGACAAACGACAACAAACACACTACCTTACAATATCTATGGGATGCAGCAAAAGCAGCTCCACCAGGAAAGCTCTTAGCAATACAGGCCTTCCTCAAGAGACAAGAAAAATCTCAAACAACTTAAACTACCACCTAAAAGAATTAGAAAAATGAACAAACAAAACCCCAAAATCAGTGGAAGGAAGGAAATAAATATCAGAGAGAAAAAAAAGGGATTAAAAAATAGGAAAGATCAATGAAACCAAGAGCTGTGGAGTATTTTTTTTTTTTTTTAAGATAGACAAGATGGACAAACCTCTAGCCAGGCTCAACAAGAAGGAGAGGACCCAAATAAAATAAGAAATGAATGAGGAGAAATAACAACTGATAGTACAGAAATACAAAAAATCATAAGAGAATACTATGAACGGTTTATATGCCAACTAATTAGAAACCTAGAAGAAACAGATAAATTTCTAGACACATACAGCCTGCCAAAGTCGACTAAAGAAGAAACAGATAATTTGAACAGACCAATCACTAGAAATGAAAAGGAATCAATAATAATAATAATAATAAAAACTGCCTGCAAACAAAAGCCCAGGACCAGATGGCTTCACGGGGAATTCTACCAAACATACAAAGAAGAACTTATATCTATCCTTTTCAAACTATTCCAGAAGATTGAAGAGGAGGGTACGCTCTTAAAATCATTCTATGAAGCCACCATAATCCTAATACCAAAACCAGAAAAAGACACTACAGAAAAAAGTACAGGTCACAATCTTTGATGAATATAGATATAAAAATCTTCAACAAATACTGGCAAACCAAATCCAACGATACATAAAAAGTATCATACACCATGATCAAGTTGGACTCATTCCAGTGTTACAACAATGGTTCAACATATGCAAATCAACCACATGAACAAAAAAAGAGACAAAAATCGCATGATCATCTCAATAGATGTAGAAAAGGCATTTATAAAATTCAACACTCAACATTTGATAAAATTCAACATCCATTCATGAATACACACAAACAATCAAAAAAAACTTCTCACCAAAGTGGGAATAGAAGGAACATATCTCAACATAATACAAGTTATTTACAACAAACCCACAGCCAACATTATACTCAATGGTGAAAAGCTGAAAGCCTTCCCACTGTATTCAGGAACAACACAAGGATACCCACCCTCACCACTTCTGTTCAAGATAGTACTGGAAGTCCTAGACACAGTAATCAGACAAGAAAAAGAAATGAAAGGTATCCAAATTGGAAGGGAAGAGGTAAAGCTGTCATTATGTGCAAATGACATGATACTCTACATAGAGAACCCTGAAAACTCCACACAAAAACTATTAGAATAAATGAATTCTGGAGGTAGAAGGATACAAGATTAATATACAGAAATCTGATTCATTTCTTTACACTAACAATAAAATAAAGAGAAAGTAAAAAACCCAATCCTGTTACAACTGTGTCAAAAAAATAAAAAATAAAAAAACCTAGGAATGAACTTAGGACATTAAAGACCCATATGCTGAAAACTACAGAACAGTGATATAGGAAACTGAAGATGATGCAAAGAAATGAAAAAATATTCCATGCTCTTTTATGGTAAGAGTATTGTTAAAATGGCCATACTACCTAAAGCAAACTACAGATTTGATGCAAGCCCTATCAAATTACCCAGGGCATTTTTCGCAGAAATAAAACAAAAAATCCTAAAATTTATATGGAACCACAAAAGACCTAAAATTGCCAAAGCAATCGTGAAGAATAACAACAAAGCTGGAGGCATAACCCTCCCAGACTTTAGACAATACAACAAAGCTACAGTAATCAAAAGAGTGTGGTATTCGCACAAAAAAAGATGTATCGATCAATGGAACAGAATAGGGATCCAAGAAATAAAGACACACACCTACAGTCAATTCATCTTCAAAAAAGGAGATAAGAATAGACAAAGGAGAAAAGACAGTCTCTTCAGCAAGTAGTGCAGGGAAAGCTAGACAGCTTCATTTAAATCAATGAAATTAGAACACTCCCTGACACCATGTACAAAAATAGACTCAAAAAGGTTTAAAGACCTAAATATAAGACATGACACCATAAAACTCACAGAAGAACATAGGTAAAACATTCTCTGACATAAAAATCGTAGCAGCATTTTCTTAGGTCAGTCTCTCAAGGCAAAAGAAATAAAAATAAACAAAGGAGATCTAATAAAACTTAAAAGCTTTTGCACAGCAAAGGAAACGATCAACAAAAAGACAACCTACAGAATGGGAGAAAATGTTTGCAAACGACACGACTGAAAAGGGGCTCATTTCCAAAATATACAAACAGCTCTTAAAACTCGGTACTGAAAAAAAAAAAAAGGGCCGAAGACCTAAATAGACATCTCTCCAAAGAGGACATACAGATGGCCAACAGGCACATGAAAAGGTGCTCAAAATTGCTAATTATTAGAGAAATGCAGATCAAAACTACAACGAGGTGTCACCTCACACATGTCAGAATAGCCATCATCAAAAAAGTCTACAATCAATGTTGGAGAGGATGTGGAGAAAAGGGAACCCTCCTACACTGTTGGTGGGAACGTAAATTGATACTGCCACTATGGAAACAGTATGGAGGTTCCTTAAAAAACTAAACATAGAACTACCATATGACCCAGCAATCCCACTACTGGGCATTTAACCAGCAAAGATGAAAACTGTAATTTGAAAGGATACATGCACCCCAATGTGCATAGCAGCACCGTTCACAAAAGCCAAGACATGGAAACTAACCAAGTGAACATCAATAGATGAATAGATAAAGAAGATGTGGTACATATATACAATGGAATATTATGCAGCCATAAAAAAGAATAAAATATTGTCATTTGCAGCACCATGGGTGGACCTAGAGAATATCATACTAAGTGAAGTCAGACAGAGAAAGACAGATATTTTATGTTATCATTTATAGATAGAATCTAAAAAATAATACAAATGAGTCTGTATACAAAACCAAAATAGACTTACAGACATAGAAAACAAACTTATGGTTACCAGTGGGGAAATGGCAGGGGAGGGATAAATTAGGAGTTTGGGATTAACATAGACACACAATGATACATAAAATAGATAATCAACAAAGACCTACTGTAGAGCACAGAGAATCATACTCAATGTCTTATAATAAACTATAATGGAAAAGAATCTGAGAAAATATGTAACTGAATCACTTTGCTGTACACCAGAATCAATACTGCAAATCAATTATAATTGAAAAAGAAAAAACAAGGAAAGTATGAACATCTAAGTGCATAAAACATTAAGAATAATGTCAACTTTATACCTAAAGTTTCTCTGTTTTGCATGTTCCAAAATATATATTGCATTTCCACATTATCCTAACTTAGGGAAGAGAATTTTATACCCAGTATGAATCACTAAATCACTTGTGACTCTTCGACTGAGTTAACAATATTCTAGTATTGCCAGGAGAATAATATAATAACACAGAAAATCCAATACCAGCATTGCAAAACCCCAGATAAAAACATGCAGTGTCAACCTTGCAAACTACAAACACGAGCTTGCCAAAAAAAAAAAAAAAAAAAAAGCCAAGGTTTGCACAGTGGATAACTGAGGAGAACTGTATGTTATACCCATCCAATTAAAAAGCACAATACTACAAAGACAAAGTAACATTAAAAGCACATATTCTTGAACATCTGTGAAGAGATTAAAGTTATGGTGCTTATAACATTGGCATTGATAAAAATTTTAGTTAGGTGCTCACATGGTGTTGCTATGTTTAAAGTCTGAGATGAATTAGCTATATGTGGAGCTCCATCAAGTTACATGAAGTAATTTCTTTGTCTTAGCCCTCACCTTTGGAGGCAACTTAATTGTGAAACCAAAAGAAATCAAATATTATAGCTGTACATATACTGTATGTAATATAAATATATATACTATATTAACAATGTAAACAAGTTTTTAGATAATGTGAAATAATGGTTTCTTTTTGTATTTAGAGATACTTGTTTATTTATAATTTTTATTGGACTATAGTTGATGTACAATGTTGTGTTAGTTTCTGTTGTATAGCAAAGTGAATCAGTTATACATATATCCACTCTTTTTCAGATCCTATTCCCATATAGGTCATTACAGAGTACTGAGTAGAGTTCCCTGTGCTACACAGTAGGTCCTTATTAGTTATCTATTTTATATATAGTAGTGTGTATATGTCAATCCCAATCTCCCAATTTATCACTTCCCTCGCCCATGGTTTAGTAACTGTTTAATTTTAGGTAAAAGAAGATTAACAAAATTTTAATATTTTACTAATGTCATAATTATTGGGAAAACAGGAGTTTAATACACAGGCACAGTACATGATATTTGGATGATCTGATGAAAAAGCCTTTTGTGGCATGAGTTTCTGGATTCTTCAAGTCTTTTAAGAAGTAAATGCTTAAAATCTTCCCCATAGCTCTCCTAGAAAGGTTATCCTACCCATTCACTTTTCCTAAAAGCATTGTAAATCTTCTTTTACGTGAGTAACCTTGGGAGAAAAGGGTATGGGGAGATTAAGAGAGATACTTATGTGCAGAGGTATATATAGACTGCAATGTGAATACTGTTAGGATAAATTTTGAGGATTGTTAATGCTATGTACTTTGTGATTAGCGCACACCCTTCAATATAGATGTTTTAAAAGCAAACTATGAATTAAAATTCAAGTGGCATCTGGAGAAATTCTCTGTAGTAACAGAAAGCCGCACATCAAGGTGCACCTAGAAGACAGAGTAAGGAAGAGAATTTCACGGGAGAGTTTTTGTGTTGTTGTTGGTTTTTTTTACTTTAATTGAAGTATAGTTGATTTACAATGCTGTGCCAGTCTCTGCTGTACAAAAGTGATTCAGTTACACACACGGAGACATTCTTTTTTTATATTCTTTTCTATTATGGTTTATCAAAGGATATTGAATATAGTTCCCTGTGCTCTTACAGTAGGACCTTGTTGTGTATCCATTCTAAATGTAATAGTTTGCATCTACTAACCCCAAGCTCCCAGTGCATCCCTCTCTCCCCTGCTCCCCCTTGGTAACCACAAGTCTCTTCTCTATGTCTATGAGTCTGTTTCTGTTTCATAGATAGGTTCATTTGTGCCACATTTTAGATTCCATATATAAGTGATATCATATGGTGTTTGTCTTTCTCTTTCTGACTTACTTCACTCAGTATGACACTCTCTAGTTGCATCCACGTTGCTGCAAATGGCATTATTTCATTCTTTTTATGGCTGAGTAATATTCCATTGTGTATATGTACCACATCTTCTTTCTCCATCTGGCGATGGACACTTAGGTTGCTTCCATGTCTTGGCTATTGTGAATAGTGCTGCTATGAACATAGGGGTGCATGTGTCTTTTTGAATGAGAGGTTTATGATCTAGCAATTCCACTCCTGGGAATATACCTGGACCAAACTATACTTCATGGGAGAGTTTTGGGTGAGAAAGTTGAGCAACTTTCAGTGGCCCAGGGACATAGACGAAACTTTGTCTCAGGCAACCGCAGGTCAACAAAGTACTAAGGGATGCTTCTTGGAGGATGTTCTTGCAGTCCCCACATGTGGAAATAATATACCCTGGATGTTAGGACCACAAGCTCCAAGATGGAATAATGGCTCCACCGCTGAGGAACTTTATCATCTTGGCCAAGCTATCAGTTTCTTATTGACCTTGTCTTTTTATCTGTAAATCTGGAATCTCAGATATGACCTCGTGGCTAGTATGGTGGCCTAGAGGAGATAATACAGGTAATATTCTGGGTGAAGATATATAAGATTTCCTTTGCAAATCTAAGTATATGTAGAGCTCTCTTTTCCTCCTACCTGGTCTGCATAGAGTCAGAGGAAGAAGGAGCAACACAGCATTTTTGGGTACTACCTTGTTCTTTAACTGTATTATTTTGCTTGGTTTGTTCAAAACTCACCACCATATAAAAGCTTCCACCACCCTTGTAGAGCTGCTGTGTAGACGCATCACGTCCACGCTTTCTAAAGCAAAACAAGGAAATCAATGGCTGCATCTTCCTCAGCAGGAAGAGTCTACTGTCCCTGGAGGAATTTCACGAGGGGCTCATCCAAAATATTCAGTCCCACCAATGTACACCATGCACGAGGCACCGTATTGGATGTTGGGATGCAAAAGTGTATATGACATGAAGCACTGGTGGAAGGGTAGAAGTGACTTCTCTCTCAAGCTTCCTCTCCTTATGCATTTCCAGGCTTCTAAATGGTGATCAAATGCAATGGTAAGGAAGCCTACCTTGTAATTAACCCCCTGAGGAAAAGCGAGACCAGAGAAGGCATTAAAAGAATAAGAAGGCTCTGCTTTCACATTTGGTGAAGATAGAGTGTCCCTCTGATGCACATAACCAGAAAAAGCCAACGACAATGAGAAAAATCGTTTTGTTGAGTCGACCAGAGAGCGGAAGACAAAACTTGTATGACGGCGGATGTGGATATTTACCAATAACTGAAAGTCTTTAGACGTAAGTATTAGGTTTTCATGAAGCAAAACAAATGACTATACATGTATCAGCTTTAAACAACTATCTTTCTGTCTCTGTGGTATAGAAGTTTGAGCACGTCACACCTGGGTCATAAGTAAGACTGCAGTCTGGGGGTTGGTCAGGGCTGCCTTCTCTTTTGAAGGTTCTGCTGGGGAAGAACCCACTTCTGTAATACACTCAGTTTGTTGGAAGAACTCATTTCCTTATAGGTCTAGAACTTATGGCAGCTTGCTTCTTTAAAGCTAGCAACGGAGAGAGAGAGAAAGAAAAAGACAGGAAAGGAGGAGGGGGAGAGAGGAGACGAGAGACACGCTAACTAAAGTTTTAATAAGCCTGACACTTATAATCAATAAAACATGCAAAATGTAAGGGAATGTGACTATTTCTTAGAAGCAAGCTTCAAATTTAAGCAGATAAAAAAGGTAAATAGAAGGAACCGACTGGTGAATTGATTCCAATCACTTTGATAAAATCTTAATAGATGTAAATGATCCAATTTTTCCAACTGAAAAGCAGATGTTATCAGATTGGATTTAAAAATTGACATGCGCTGTCTACAAGGACTCCATATTAAATATGAACACCCATAATGGTTCACAGTTTAAAAACACGGGAAAATATTTTATCATGCAAACACAAAAACCAAGCTGCACGGGCTATATGGCAATCAGAACATGTGCACTTCAGAGCAAGAAAGAAGGCCAGGGATAAAGAAGGGTATTATGGGATGATAAAAGCATCAACTCACCAAAAATATAAAAATCCTTAAATTTTTATGCATCTAGCAACTGGGATTCTAATGCCTACAGCAAAATCTAACAGGTTGGAAAGAAGAAGTAAACAAATCCAAAATTATAATTGGAGATTTTAATACCACACTCTTCGAACTAGTCAGATAAAACAGACAAAATCTCAGTATTAATATGGCAGACCTAAATACCGTGAACCAGTATGACACAATTAGCATGTACAGACACAACATCCAACACAAGAATACATTGTTTTTGAGTAGAAATAAAATACTCAAATATAATTGATATTCTGGACTATAAAGCATCAGTAGATTTAAAGGATGGAATAACTGATATTCTGGATCATAAGACATCAGTAGATTTAAAGGATGGAAGATCATACAAGTATGTTTTCTGATGTAGGGATGTGAAAATTTTCCCTTTTTCCTTCTAGGTTTGTTGGCTGGTCTAAGAATTCAATTGCATAAGAGGGGCTTCCCTGGTGGTGCAGTGGTTGAGAGTCCGCCTGCCGACGCAGGGGACACGGGTTCGTGCCCCGGTCCGGGAAGATCCCACATGCCGCGGAGCGGCTGGGCCCATGAGCCATGGCCGCTGAGCCTGCGCATCCGGAGCCTGTGCTCCGCAACGGGAGAGGCCACTACAGTGAGAGGCCCGCGTACCGCAAAAAATAAAATAAATTGCATAAGATAGGTTAATGGGAGAAAAACATTTAATTCTGTACATACAAGAGTCCCACAAAGACAGGAGACCCCACCCCCCCACACACACACCCAGGAAAAGTCGGTCAATTGAGGCATTATGTTATCCTGAGCTAAGAAACGGGATAGTGACTTGGGTCTTCAAAGGGGATGGTAACTCACAGCATAAGAAAAACAGATGTTTGGTTAAATAGAAGTTTGATCTGCCATGCAGAGAGATGTTTCAGATTAAAAGTTCTGTCTGGTAACAGATCTTTTTCTGGGAAAGGTTCCCTGCCTAAATTATTTTAGGCAGGTAAGGGACAGAGCAAAGTTCTTCCTGAGTTTTCTGGGTCTTAATTGCCTTCAGCTCGAAACAATCCACATGCCAAACTGGCACATTTAGAGTGGCATATTCTGCTCCCCTTCACTGACTATAATAGGACTTAATCAGAATAAAGCTGGAAACAAAATTTAACTGGAAACTAAAAAAAAAAATCTGGAAAAATTCTAATTACTTAGACATGAAGTAGCACATTTCAAAATAACCTACAAGTCAAAGATGAGTTGAGGAGGTAGTCACAATGGAAGCTAGAAGATGTTTATAATTGAATGAGAATGAAAACAAAATACATAGAAATTTGTGGGATGCAGCTAAGGCAGTGCTTGCAGGGAAATTCAAAGCATTAAAATGCTTACATTAGGAAACAATAAAGATTATGGATTGATAATTAAAACTTCCATCAAAACAAGAGAAGACTGAAATAAAGGGCAGAAACCAATGCACTTGAAGGGAAAAATAGAAAAAAAAATCATTAAAATGAAAAGCTGTGTTGCTGGAATAAACCACTAATTTAAATCTCCAGTCAGAGAGAGAAACAGACAAACAGAACAGAAATAACCACTAACAAAAATTAACCAATGGACATCACTAAAGATAGCATGCCATGGTATTAAGGAATGTTATGATCAACATTATACCAATATAGTAGATAACTTTGATGAAATTATCCAATACATACACCACCAATACTCACTCAAGAAGGAAAACATAACATAAATATCCCATATTTATTAGAGAAATTGAATTCATAGTTAAAATCACTCTAATAGCTGACTTCCGGGAAGATGGCGGAAGAGTAAGACGCGGAGATCACCTTCCTCTCCACAGATACACCAGAAATACATCTACGCGTGGAACAACTCCTACGGAGCACCTACTGAACGCTGGTAGAAGACCTCAGACCTCACAAAAGGCAAGGAACCCCCCACGTACCTGGTTAGGGCAAAAGAAAAAACTAAACAGAGACAAAAGGATAGGGACGGGTCCTGCACCAGCGGGAGAGAGCTGTGAAGGAGGAAAAGTGTCCACACACTAGGAAGCCCCTTCGCGGGTGGAGACTTCAGGAGGCGGAGTGGGGGAGCTTGGGAGCCGCGGAGGAGAGCACAGCAACAGGGGTGCGGAGGGCAAAGCGGACAGATTCCAGCGCAGAGGATCGGGCCGACCAGCACTCACCAGCCGAGGGGCTTGTCTGCTCGCTCGCCGGGGCGGGCGGGACTGGGAGCTGAGGCTCCGGCTTTTGTCGGAGCGCCTGGAGAGGACTGGGGTTGGCGGCGTGAACACAGCCTGCAGGGCGTTGGTGCGCCGCGGCTGGCCGGGAGAGAGTCCGGGGAGGGGTCTGGACCTGCCGAAGAGGCAAGAGACTTTTACGTCCCTCTTTGTTTCCTGGTGCACGAGGAGAGGGGATTAAGAACTCTGCTTGAGAGAGCTCCAGGGACGGGCGCGAGCCGCGGCTAAGCGTGCGGAGCCCAGAGACGGACATGGGACGCTAAGGCCGCTGCTGCCGCCGCCAGGAGGCCTGTGTGCGAACACAGGTCACTAGCCACACGCCCTTCCGGGGAGCCTGTGCAGCCCGCCACTGCCAGGGTCCCGGGATCCAGGGACGGCTCCCCCGGGAGAGCGCACGGCGCGCCACAGGCTGCAGCATCACGCCGGCCTCTGCCGCTGCAGGCCCGCCCCGCACTCCGTGACCCTCCCTACCCCCCGGCCTGGGTGAGCCAGAGCCTCCGAATCAGCGGCTCCTTTAACCCCGTCCTGTCTGAGCAAAGAACAGACGCCCTCCGGCGACCTACACGCACAGGCGGGGCCAAATCCAAAGCTGAGCCCCTGGGAACTGTGAGAACAAAGAAGAGAAAGGGAAATCTCTCCCAGCAGCCTCAGAAGCAGCGGATTAAAGCTCTACAATCAACTTGATATACCCTGCATCTGTGGAATACCTGAATAGACAACGAATCATCCCAAATTAAGAAGCCCTGTGGATGAAAGGCTCTTGGTGCTGCAGCCAGGACTCAGTGCTGTGCCTCTGAGGTGGGAGAGCCAACTTCAGGACACTGGTCCACAAGAGGCCTCCCAGCTGCACATAATATCAAACAGCAAAAATCTCCGAGAGATCTCCATCTCAACGCCAGCACCCACCTTCACTCAACGACCAGCAAGCTACAGTGCTGGACATCCTATGCCAAACAACTAGCAAGACAGGAACACAACCCCACCCATTAGCAGAGAGGCTGCCCAAAATCATAATAAGTCTACAGACACCCCAAAACACAACACCAGACGTGGACCTGCCCACCAGAAAGACAAGATCCAGCCTCATACACCAGAACACAGGCACTAGTACCCTCCACCAGGAAGCCTACACAACCCACTGAACCAACCTTAGCCACTGGGGACAGATTCAAAAAACAACAGGAACTACGAACCTTCAGCCTGCAAAAAAAAAAAAAAAAAAAGGAGACCCCAAACACAGTAAGATAAGCAAAATGAAAAGACAGAAAAACACACAGCAGATGAAGGAGCAAGATAAAAACCCACCAGACCTAACAAATGAAGAGGAAATAGGCAGTCTACCTGAAAAAGAATTCAGAATAATGATAGTAAGGTTGATCCGAAATCTTGGAGATAGAATGGACAATAGAATGGACAAATTGCAAGAATCAGTTAACAAGGACCTAGAAGAACTAAAGATGAAACAAGCAACGATGAACAACACAATAAATGAAATTAAAAGTACTCTAGATGGGATCAATAGCAGAATAACTGAGGCAGAAGAACGGATAAGTGACCTGGAAGATAAAATAGTGGAAATAACTACTGCAGAGCAGAATAAAGAAAAAAGAATGAAAAGAACTGAGGACAGTCTCAGAGACCTCTGGGACAACATTAAACGCACCAACATTCGAATTATAGGGGTTCCAGAAGAAGAAGAGAAAAAGAAAGGGACTGAGAAAATATTTGAAGAGATTATAGTTGAAAAGTTCCCTAATATGGGAAAGGAAATAGTTAATCAAGTCCAGGAAGCACAGAGAGTCCCATACAGGATAAATCCAAGGAGAAATACGCCAAGACACATATTAATCAAACTGTCAAAAATTAAATACAAAGAAAACATATTAAAAGCAGCAAGGGAAAAACAACAAATAACACACAAGGGAATCCCCATAAGGTTAACAGCTGATCTTTCAGCAGAAACTCTGCAAGCCAGAAGGGAGTGGCAGGACATATTGAAAGTGTTGAAGGAGAAAAACCTGCAACCAAGATTACTCTACCCAGCAAGGATCTCATTCAGATTTGATGGAGAAATTAAAACCTTTACAGACAAGCAAAAGCTGAGAGAGTTCAGCACCACCAAACCAGCTCTACAACAACTGCTAAAGGAACTTCTCTAGGCAAGAAACACAAAAGAAGGAAAGGACCTACAATAACGAACCCAAAACAATTAAGAAAATGGGAATAGGAACACACATATCGATAATTACCTTAAATGTAAATGGACTAAATGCTCCCACCAAAAGACACAGATTGGCTGAATGGATACAAAAACAAGACCCATATATTTGCTGTCTACAAGAGACCCACTTCAGACCTAGAGACACATACAGACTGAAAGTAAGGGGATGGAAAAAGGTATTTCATGCAAATGGAAACCAAAAGAAAGCTGGAGTAGCAATTCTCATATCAGACAAAATAGACTTTAAAACAAAGACTATTAGAAGAGACAAAGAAGGACACTACATAATGATCAAGGGATCGATCCAAGAGGAAGATATAACAATTGTAAATATTTATGCACCCAACATAGGTGCACCTCAATACATAAGGCAAATACTGTCAACCATAAAAGGGGAAATCGACAGTAACACATTCATAGTAGGGGACTTTAACACCCCACTTTCACCAATGGACAGATCATCCAAAATGAAAATAAATAAGGAAACACAAGCTTTAAATGATACATTAAACGAGATGGAGTTAATTGATATTTATAGGACATTCCATCCAAAAACAACAGAATACACATTTTTCTCAAGTGCTCATGGAACATTCTCCAGGATAGATCATATCCTGGGTCACAAATCAAGCCTTGGTAAATTTAAGAAAATTGAAATTGTATCAAGTATCTTTTCTGACCACAACGCCATGAGACTAGATATCAATTACAGTAAAAGATCTGTAAAAAATACAAACACATGGAGGCTAAACAATACACTACTTAATAATGAAGTGATCACTGAAGAAATCAAAGAGGAAATCATAAAATACCTAGAGACAAATGACAATGGAGACACAACGACCCAAAATCTGTGGGATGCAGCAAAAGCAGTTCTAAGGGGGAAGTTTATAGCAATACAAGCCCACCTTAAGAAGCAGGAAACATCTCGAATAAACAACCTAACCTTGCACCTCAAGCAATTAGAGAAAGAAGAACAAAAAAACCCCAAAGCTAGCAGAAGGAAAGAAATCATAAAAATCAGATCAGAAATAAATGAAGGAAACAATAGCAAAGATCAATAAAACTAAAAGCTGGTTCTTTGAGAAGATAAACAAAATAGATAAACCACTAGCCAGACTCATCAAGAAAAAAAGGGAGAAGACTCAAATCAATAGAATTAGAAATGAAAAAGGAGAGGTAACAACTGACACTGCAGAAATAAAAGAGATCATGAGATTACTACAAGCAACTCTATGCCAATAAAATGGACAATCTGGAAGAAATGGACAAATTCTTAGAAATGCACAACCTGCCAAGACTGAATCAGGAAGAAATAGAAAATATGAACAGACCAATCACAAGCACTGAAATTGAAACTGTGATTAAAAATCTTCCAACAAACAAAAGCCCAGGACCAGATGGCTTCACAGGCGAATTCTATCAAACATTTAGAGAAGAGCAAACACCTATCCTTCTCAAACTCTTCCAAAATATAGCAGAGGGAGGAACACTTCCAAACTCCTTCTACGAGGCCACCATCACCTTGATACCAAAACCAGACAAGGATGTCACAAAGAAAGAAAACTACAGGCCAATATCACTGATGAACATAGATGCAAAAATCCTCAACAAAATACTAGCAAACAGAATCCAACAGCACATTAAAAGGATCATACACCATGATCAAGTGGGGTTTATTCCAGGAATGCAAGGATTCTTCAATATACAAATCTATCAATGTGAGAAACCATATTACAAATTGAAGGAGAAAAACCATATGATCATCTCAATGGATGCAAAGAAAGCTTTTGACAAAATTCAACACCCATTTATGATAAAAACCCTGCAGAAAGTAGGCATAGAGGGAACTTTCCTCAACATAATAAAGGCCATATATGACAAGCCCACAGCAAACATCATCCTCAATGGTGAAAAACTGAAAGCATTTCCACTAAGATCAGGAACAAGACAAGGTTGCCCACTCTCACCACTCTTATTCAACATAGTTTTGGAAGTTTTAGCCACAGCAATCAGAGAAGAAAAGGAGATAAAAGGAATCCAAATCGGAAAAGAAGAAGTAAAGCTGTCACTGTTTGCAGATGACATGATCCTATACATAGAGAACCCTAAAGATGCTACCAGAAAACTACTAGAGCTAATCAATGAATTTGGTAAAGTGGCAGGATACAAAATTAATGCACAGAAATCTCTGGCATTCCTATATACTAATGATGAAAAATCTGAAAGTGAAATCAAGAAAACACTCCCATTTACCATTGCAACAAAAAGAATAAAATATCTAGGAATAAACCTACCTAAGGAGACAAAAGATCTGTATGCAGAAAATTATAAGACACTGATGAAAGTAATTAAAGATGACACAAATAGATGGAGAGATATACCATGTTCTTGGATTGGAAGAATCAACATTGTGAAAATGACTCTAGTACCGAAAGCAATCTATAGATTCAATGCAATCCCTATCAAACTACCACTGGCATTTTTCACAGAACTAGAACAAAAAATTTTGCAATTTGTATGGAAACACAAAAGACCCCGAATAGCCAAAGCAATCTTGAGAACGAAAGAAGGAACTGGAGGAATCAGGCTCCCAGACTTCAGACTATACTACAAAGCTACAGTTATCAAGACAGTATGGTACTGGCACAAAAACAGAAAGATAGATCAATGGAACAGGATAGAAAGCCCAGAGATAAACCCACGCACATATGGTCACCTTATCTTTGACAAAGGAGGCAGAAATGTACAGTGGAGAAAGGACAGCCTATTCAATAAGTGGTGCTGGGAAAACTGGACAGCTACATGTAAAAGTATGAAATTAGATCACTCCCTAACACCATACACAAAAATAAGCTCAGAATGGATTAAAGACCTAAATGTAAGGCCAGAAACTATCAAACTCTTAGAGGAAAACATAGGCAGAACACTCTATGACATAAATCACAGCAAGGTCCTTTTTGACCCACCTCCTAGAGAAATGGAAATAAAAACAAGAGTAAACAAATGGGACCTAATGAAACTTAAAAGCTTTTGCGCAGCAAAGGAAACCATAAAGAAGACCAAAAGACAACCCTCAGAATGGGAGAAAATATTTGCAAATGAAGCAACTGACAAAGGATTGATCTCCAAAATTTATAAGCAGCTCATGCAGCTTAATAACAAAAAAACAAACAACCCAATCCAAAAATGGGCAGAAGACCTACATAGACATTTCTCCAAAGAAGATATACAGAGTGCCAACAAACACATGAAAGAATGCTCAACATCACTAATCATGAGAGAAATGCAAATCAAAACTACAATGAGATATCATCTCACACCAGTCAGAATGGCCATCATCAAAAAATCTATAAACAATAAATGCTGGAGAGGGTGTGGAGAAAAGGGAACCCTCTTACACTGTTGGTGGGAATGTAAATTGATACAGCCACTGTGGAGAACAGTATGGAGGTTCCTTAAAAAGCTACAAATAGAACTACCATATGACCCAGCAATCCCACTACTGGGCATATACCCTGAGAAAACCATAATTCAAAAAGAGTCATGTACCAAAATGTTCATTGCAGCTCTATTTACAATAGCCCAGAGATGGAAACAACCTAAGTGTCCATCATCGGATGAATGGATAAAGAAGATGTGGCACATAGATACAATGGAATATTACTCAGCCATAAAAAGAGACGAAATTGAGCTATTTGTAATGAGGTGGATAGACCTAGAGTCTGTCATACAGAGTGAAGTAAGTCAGAAAGAGAGAGACAAATACCGTATGCTAACACATATATATGGAATCTAAGAAAAAAAAATGTCATGAAAAACCTAGGGGTGAAACAGGAATAAAGACACAGACTTACTAGAGAATGGACTTGAGGCTATGGGGAGGGGGAAGGGTAAACGGTGACAAAGCGATAAAGAGGCATGGACATATATACACTACCAAACGTAAGGTAGTTAGCTAGTGGGAAGCAGCCGCATAGCACAGGGAGATCAGCTCGGTGCTTTGTGACCGCCTGGAGGGGTGGGATAGGGAGGGTGGGAGGGAGGGAGACGCAAGCGGGAAGAGATATGGGAACATATGTATATATATAACTGATTCATTTTGTTGTGAAGCTGAAACTAACATACCATTGTAAAGCAATTATACTCCAATAAAGATGTTAAAAAAAAAAAAATCACTCTAATAAAGAAAACTCCAGGCCCAGTTTGCTTTACTGGTACATTCTATCAAATATTTAATGACAAAGCATTGCAGTGCTACATTAGGAAAAAAGTAGAAAAGGAGGAATATTTTTCAGGTTATTCTAGGGAAGTCTAGATTGACATGGAAACAGAATGAGACAGAGATATCCTAAGAAAACAAATCCACACACCAATATGTCTCATGACCACAGATAGAAAAATTGTTCATGTATTACTAACTATAAATCCAGCCATACACACAAATGTCAATCCATCATGATTAAATGAAATTTATGCCAGGCATGTAAGAATAGCTCAACTTTGAAAATAGTAATAAAAAAACCTATTTGGGATTAACAGATACTATTATATATAAAACAGATAAGCAACAAGGACCTACTGTATAGCACAGGGAACTATGTTCAATATCTTGTAATAACTTATGGAAAAGAATCTGAAACAGTATATATATTCATATATATATATATATATATATATATATATAACTGAATCACTTTGCTGTATACCTGAAACATTGTAAATAAACTATACTTTAATTTTTAAAAGTTTACCTAAATTGGGAAGAAGGGGGGAAAGAAACCTAAAAAATTATGATCATTTATAGAGAATCAGAGAAGGCATTTCAGAAAATACAACATCCAATCTTGATAAATATTCTCAAACTGGGAACATAAGAGGCCTTACTCAACCAAGAAAGAGTATCTAAGAAAAATCTATAGCCATATATGTATCTCACTGGTGAATGAATGACTGAATCCCTCCCCCGACCCCAATATCAGAAAACAAGCAAGGATACATTCTCTTATCAGAGATATTAGGGGTTTGGTTCCAGACCACTGCAATAATGTGAATATTGCAACAAACTGAGTTATATGCATTTTTTTGTTTCCCAGTGCATGTAAAAGTGACATTTACACTATACTGTAGTCTATTACGTGTACAATAGCATTATGTTGGGAAAATAAAAACACCTTCATTAAAAAATACTTTATTGCTAGAAAACGTTAACCATCATCTGACAATGCGGGGTTTCCACAAACTTTCAATGTGTAAAAACTACAGTATCTGCAGGGCTTCCCTGGTGGCGCAGTGTTAAGAATCTGCCTGCCAATTCAGGGGACATGGGTTTGAGCCCTGGTCTGGGAAGATCCCACATGCCACGGAGCAACAAAGCCCATGAGCCACAACTACTGAGCCTGTGCTCTAGAGCCCCCGTGCCGCAACTACTGAGCCTGCGTGCCGCAACTACTGAAGCCTGTGCACTTAGAGTCTGCGCTCCACAGCAAGAGAAGCCACCACAATGAGAAGCCCATACACTGCAATGACGAGTACCGCCCGCTCACCGTAACTACAGAAAGCCTATATGCAGCAATGAAGACCCAACGCAGCCAAAAATAAATAAAATAAATAAATTTATTTTAAAAATACAGTATCTGCAAAGCACAATAAAGTGAGACACAAAAAAATGAGGTGTGCCTGTTTTGCAAGTTCTACCCAGTGCACTGAGCAAGAAAAAATGAAATAAAAAGGCATACAGAGAGATTGAAAGGAAGAACCATATCTGCCTTGCTTTGCAGATGACATTATTGCCTGCAAAGACAAGGCTAACTGACCTCAAATAAAATCTTCGAAAACTAATGAGTTTATCAATTAAACTGGCTAAATCTTTTTTGTGTGTGTGTGGTACGTGGGCCTCTCACTGTTGTGGCCTCTCCCGTTGCGGAGCACAGGCTCCGGACGCGCAGGCTCAGCGGCCACGGCTCACGGGCCCAGCCGCTCTGCGGCATGTGGGATCTTCCCGGACCGGGGCACGAACCCGCGTCCCCTGAATCGGCAGGCGGACTCTCAACCACTGCACCACCAGGGAAGCCCTGGCTACATCTTCATGTCTAAAATTCAGTTGTCTTTGTAGGGGAGGAACACTTTCTTTTCCTTCTAGAGTCTTTGGGTGGCATAATTAAATTGACATAAGACAGATTAACAGGAGAAAAGCAAATTTGATTTTGTACATCCAGGAGCTCATAAAAATATAAGACAAGTAACCAAGCAAAGCAGGAAGCTTTTATCTCTCTTAGACAAAGAAACAATAAATCTGTGAGGAAGTGGTAAGAGAAAGGAGTTTGGGCTTGAGGTAGTAAGTTAGTTTAAAAAAAAAAAAAAAGTAACAAGGTTTGTTTATACAGACTTCTTGTTCCTGAATTCTCTGTCTCTGGTGATAAGAATGTCTCTTTCTCCTGGTACAGGGAATGCACCTTTCACACAGGAGATTTATTTCCTGCTTTCAAGAGGACAAATGAGGGTCAGAGTATCCTTCTTGCACTGGCTGTTTCTTAAGTAACTTTAAAGTAAACAGTATGTCAAAATGGCATATTTGGAGGCAGCCTGCCCTGAACCCCATTACGTTTAAATATATTAACAATGAATGCCTGGAAATTAAAATTTAAGGAAAGCATTGATAATAGCACAAAGCCATAAGTGATTCAAGCATACAGCTAACAAAATGTGTGCAAGAGTGGTATGCTGAGAACAAAATATTGATGAGAGAAATCAGAGAGGAATATTGGTCAGACGACAGTTCTCTTCAAATTGATCTCTGATTTAACACAATCCCCAACAATTCACAGCAAAGGTTTTGGAGGAACTCACAGCTGTTCCTAAAATTCATAGGTGGAAGCAGTGAACCTAGACTCATCAGAAAAATTGGAACACAAAAGCTGGAAAACTCATACTACCTGATTTCATGACTTACTTTAAAAGTTTGGTATTCAAGAGAGTGGAGTATTGGCAAAAGCATAGGCACAGGTTTTTGAAACAGATTTGAGCATCAAGAAATAGATTCATATAGATTAATTATTTTTGATATGTGTCAAGGTAATAAATTACTTTTGATACCAGCATCGAGGGCATCAGGCTAATTCAAAAGAGATGACAGTTTTTCAACAATTGGTACTGGAATAATTGTACATCCATGTGCAAAAAAAAATACCCCTCCAAACATAATGCATTTCTCAGACCATACTAACATTTAACTTCATGTGTATTAGATTAAAATGGAAACCTTAAAAGGAACATTTTAGAAGGAAACTCAGGAGAAAATTGCTATGCTAACTAAGCAAACATCTTTTTTTAGAACACACACAAAATGATGAATTGTAAAAGATAAAAATGGAAATGTATCCAAAATGATCAGCTTTTTAAAGGACGCTGTAAATAAAAAGGCAAAGAAAAGTCACAGGCTGGGAGCAACTATTTGCAAAATATGTAGCTAATAAAGGACTTAAATACACAGTATAGAAACAATTCTCACAATACAATAATAAGGAAACATACAATTCCCCCCACATCTAATAACATATTGGAACAGACCCCACACCTAGAAGTTATTTGCACAGTCAATAAACAAAAGAAAAGAAATGCAGCATTAGAGATTTACAAGTTAAAACCCCATTAGCTTCCAAAGCACATCTTTTAGAATAGCTATGGGAGGGTGAAAAATCCTGACAATGCCAAGTGTTGCTGAGGACACGGTTGCAAACTGTAAGAGCCACTTGAAAAAGCAATTTGACAATTTCTTACATCATTTAACTTACGTTCACCATAGAACCAGCCATCCCACTGCAGAAATGCAACCGTGAGAAAAGAAACCATCTGTACACAGAGACCTGGACGTAGATGTTTCCATCAACTTTATTTATGATCAGAAAAATCTGGAAACAATCCAGAAGTCCATCAATGTATAAAAGGATAATCAGAATCTGGTGAAGGGGAGCAGAACATGCCACCCCAAAATATTCCTTGTTGGCGGAAGGGTTATCTTGAGCTGGTTATTTCTGAGAAACAGAAGACACAGGAGGAGCTTTGAAAACTGAGGAGAAGTTGCTCTATTGTAAGGACATTGACAAGAGGAATCTCCATGTGTAAGAGTGTTTCCTTCTCTGTACCAGGAAGACAAGGACGGCTCTAGATCTCTAGAAATTCTTATCACTAGAGAAGGGAGAATTTAAATCTGTGTGAAAACCATATACCCTTCTTTTCTGTGCTTTTCCCCTGAACTGACTTCGCTCCCCCAACATCTTTCTTTAGTCTTTAGCTGAAGATGGTATTTAAGGTGATGCCTTGGACCATTTTGGAGAATTTTACTCAGTTTGCCTGGGTATGTCCCATGTATATATTTGAGATATACATGTTATTAAACTTCTGTTTTTCTCCTGGTAATTTGTCTTTTATTACGGGGTGAGGGTGTCTCAGCCAAGACCCTAGAAGGGTAGAGGGAAAGTTATTTGTTTTGCCTACAGGAATATATCCGTTCCATGAAATATTCTTGAGCAATATAGGAGCATACTACTGATTGGGTAACAACATAGATTAGTCTTAAAAGATTACGCTAAGTAAAAGAGGTTTTAAAAGCAAATATTGTATTATTTCTTTTATGTGACATTCTGGAGAAGGCAAAACTCTGGAAAGGAGAGAAAACATTAATGGTTGCCAGGGGCTGGGGTTGGAGGATTGGGTAATGATAATAGTTTTGACTGTAGTGGTGATTATGTGACCGTATACATTAAAATTCTTAGAAAAGCTCCATTAAAATGGGTGAATTTTACTGTACGTGTACAGTAAAATTTTACTTGAATAAATCTGTATGGAAAACCTATGAGATGCCTCAGGATGCCTCGGAAGCATTCCAAAGTTAGCTAGAAGTCAAAAGAACTTCAGTTAGAATTTGTCATTTGATGTCCATCAACAGATGAATGGATAAAGAAGGTATGGTACATGTACACAATGGAATATTACTCAGCCATCAAAAGAATGAAATAATGCCATTTGCAGCAACTTGGATGGACCTAGAGGTGATCATACTATGTGAAGTCAGACAGAGAAAGACAAATATCATATGTTATCGCTTATATGTCAAATCTAAAAAATATGGTACAAATGAACTATTTACAAAACAGAAATAGACTCACAGATGTAGAAAACAAATTTACAGTTACCAAGGGGGAATGGTGGGGGAGGAATAAATTGGGAGAATGGGATTAACATACACACACTACTATATATAAAATAGATAACTAGTAAGAACCCACTGTATAGCACAGGGAACTCTACTCAGTACTCTGTAATGACCTCTATAGGAAAGGAATCTAAAAAAGACTGGATACATGTATAACTGATTCACTTTGTTGTACACCTGAAACTAACAAAACACTGTAAACCAACTATACTCCAAAAAAAATTAATTTAAAAACGAATTTGTTATTTGGAAAGTTTGTCAAAAATACCAAAAATGTTTCAAAACACTTGGTCAAACAGGACCACATGTCACTGTGAAACAATACTTACTCAATCAAAGTGACCATAAAAGATTTTGAAAGCAAGCACAGATTACTTAAAGGCCAAGAAACTTATACAATCTGTTGTCAAAAGCAGATCAACATTCTAAGAAAACTTTGTTCTCTTAACAGAGAACTCCAATTCTGCACCAGCCTACTCTTAACAAAATCCATTTACCTAATTAAACTTAATCTAATCTTAGCCAATCCTTTTTCACAAACTTTCTAAAACTTTCTGTATCCATATTATTTATCCACATTATTTTGTCCATTATTTTCTTTTCCACTCATGGCACAACCAGCTGTAGGTCAAAACTAGCCTTTTTATTTTTCCTTTAACAAAATGCATTCCCAGATCATATGAACCTGAAATTCATTCTGGCCAGTTTCTTTTATATTTCTGAGAATGTATATAAGCACTTAATTTCCTTTAAGCCAATTAAATAGAGTTCATTTACAACTTAATTCTGACAATACCACCCAGAGGTAAAGACATATCTATAATGAACACAGACATCCATCCATTCATACAGAGATCTCATAGTTTTCCTGCTAGAGTTTCTTCAGTCTCAAGAATCACAGATCATTAGATACAAGTTCCTGAGAACCCAGATAGATAATTTACATCTCAAAGGCACAGGGAGAGAAATGCAAGTTCCTCCTAGAAAACTACCTTCCTTAAGCTGCACATGCAAAGATCAGTTTTAGAATGTCCAGTTCCATCTCAGCTATTTTCAGGGCAAGACTTTCCTCAGTTCAGTTAGAATCAACAGCAATGATAGACAATGATACGTATTGCTCATGTTCACATGCCTCACTTCTGGAGGAAAGTAAATCAGCATTCAAGTCAGGACACCCTAAGGAGGGTCAAAACCAGGAAGAGAGAACAGGATACGGACGCATGTACCAAGACACACACAACTACTGAGATAAATCCCACACCAATTCCAAAAGGTTCACTTTGACACAAGAGCATAAAAGCCTGTACATAAGGAAGTTCATACCATTTCTCTTCCCTTTTACAAAACAGTTGTAGTTGAAAGATGGTGTTATAATTTAGAGCCATTGTTCTACAGATCCAAGGAATACTAAGGCTATGCAGTGTTACAACAAAATATTTTCTTTCACTCATGGGAGCATAGCTGACAGTCTCCCAGTTTTGCAAAATACATCTTAGGGGAGTACAAGATGGAACAGAGCTCTGATTACCCATACTTAATTATTCACAGCAGGTGTTATCATATATCAAGTAAACAACAAACCAATTCAATGCAGAACAGTCTCTCAGGGTCACGGTTCCTTAGCCCCAGAAAGGGAGATTCCCAGCCAATGCCCTGTTGGTCAGAGATGGAGTCCTACGACCAAATTTGGGTTTAAGGCAGAGAGCCCTGAGCCATGCCCCAACAGAGATGAAGCCAAATGACCAGGCCTTAGTCCCAAAGGGAAAATCCCAACCAATGCTCTGCCACAGGCTACACCAACACAATAGGGAAGGAGACCCTGGCATCATCACACGTGAGCTATTACTTACCAAAGATACCTCAACCAGCGAATGCAAGTACTGATGCATTCACAAAGATACACAAACACGGCCCCACAAACAACAGATCAGACCAGGTGTAGTCCAAAAATGCCATTCCCATTCCCAGCTGGAGGCCGCCAAACAGATTGGCCCAGCTCTGGAAAGAGAATGGGTCCACAGCAGAGGAATTTCCAGTCTGCCCATGCTGGAGTGACTCACCCCAGAATAAAACCGAAGGTGGACCATGGTCCAGTTTCTTCCCTACAGATAAGCCCATGCCGAGTGTAGCCAGCACCATCAGGGAGAGGCCCTCCAACTTCCTGGGAGCAAAATGAGCTCTGGTAGCTGCTGGAGATCCAGGGAAAGGACTGCCCCACGACTAGGGTCAACGGGTCATGGGCACGGACTTCCGGCTGGCTTGACAAAATTGTTGTTGAACCCAAGCCTGTGTGCCTGACACACCATGAGGCCAAACACCCTGAAATGTCAGAGTTTGGAGCCGAGAAAAGTTCATTGCAAGGGTTAAGCAAAGAGAACACGCAGCTTGTGCTCAAAAAGCCCGAACTCCCTGGTGGTTTTCAGGTTAGAGTTTTTATAAGCAACATTTGGGGGAAGGTCTAAAGGGTAAGTGACCTTTCACTGGGTGGTGGTGAGGTAACAGGGTGGTGTTCCAGGAAATCTCATCAGCCTTCTGCTTCCAATCAGTCTGGGGTCCAGGCTGATGTGGTTTTGCTCAGCCTGAATTTACCATCCCCCACCTGGCGGTGGGGTGGGGGGTTTAGTTCCTACAGAAGAGCTCAGGGATATACTTTTATGTATAATCCCTTGAGAAGGAACCAGGACCCTGCTTCACCCCTGTACTATTGTTTCCTGACTGCTCCTCCCTTGTCTCTGCATCCCCTCCCTTCCCTAATGAGTAGCTGTTTGCATGTGCCCTTTGGAACTCAGGGAAGGTCTAGGAGACTGAAGCCTTTTTCCTACAAACAAGAAACAGGGGGCATGGGAAGGCTTTTGTACCCAGGAGGGCCCCCACAGGCTCCTCCTTAATTTCACTACAATGACTATACTTTTGATTTGATTAGTCCTAGCAATATAGACCTAGAGTCTGTCATACAGAGTGAAGTAAGTCACAAAGAGAAAGACAAATACCGTATGCTAACACATATATATGGAATTTAAGAAAAACAAATGTCATGAAAAACCTAGGGGTAAGACAGGAATAAAGACAGAGACCTACTAGCGAACGGGCTTGAGGATATGCTGAGGGGGAACGGTGAGCTGTGACAAAGCGAGAGAGTGGCATGGACATATATACACTACCAAACGTAAGGTAGATAGCTAGTGGGAAGCAGCCGCATGGCACAGGGAGATCTTCTCGGTGCTTTGTGACCTCCTGGAGGGGTGGGATAGGGAGGGTGGGAGGGAGGGAGACGCAAGAGGGAAGAGATATGGGAACAAATGTATATGTACAACTGATTCACTTTGTTATAAAGCAGAAACTAACACTCCATTGTAAAGCAATTATACCCCGATAAAGATGTTAAAAAATATATATATATACATATACATATACATATATATATATTTTTACAGGAAGGGGACTTTTAAAAATTTTTTAAATTTTTTATTTATTTATTTTTTGGCCACATGGCACGTGGGATCTCAGTTCCCCAACTGGGGATCAAACTCATGCTCCCAGCAGTAAAAGCATGGAGTCTTAACCATTGGCCCGCCAGGGAAGTCCCCAGTCTTAGCAATAGTGCCTATGGCTTCTTTATTATTTTGGTGCACTATGTTAATGGATGCAAAATATCTTTAATTTACTGTAACCTCTTATGTTCAAAATTAAGACTCTTATATTTGTACAGTATTTTACATCTGTTCTGTAAGGTGGGTAATTGCTTTGCTGCACCCTGCACACCTGCAAGCCCTGCACTTGCCCGGCCTTGAGACCAAACAAAGAGCCCAGGGTCAGCAACAGAGACGTCAGTGGTTTAAGAGATGGGGGAACTTTCGTGTCTGAAGCAAGGTCCTTGAGTGACACCCTCCTGTGTGCAGCAGACGACAAGCAGGACACGGCCATAATCTCGGCTACTTGGGGGAGAAGGAGGCTACCATATATAGAGGGAATTGACATCAGGTGGGCTCATCTGTTACCAGGGAAACCAGCGGGGGGGGGGGCAGGGGGCAGGCAGGTAGGCAGTCACTAATTCAGCCCTATCATTAAGAACACTGGGTAGTCCTGTGAGTGAAGCAGGTGCTAGTCAAGCAGGGGGAGGTACAGAGAGCAAGACAACAGCCCTCTGGAACGGCCTGAGCATACAGTAGTGTTTATCATTTTACTATGATGGGAAAACTGAAATCCAAAGAAAGCAATCTGTGCCCACTCCGAGCTTCCAATAAATTAAAGCTACAACCACCTCCAAGTTATCTTATGAGCTGCGTTCTTTCCAACACACCACAGATCATTCATCCTTTGCATCTCTGAAAAGGCAGGTGCATCACGCGGTTAGACGACACACCTGTATTTTCAGGCAGGACCCAGAGGTGACGGTTCTGTCCATGATTGCTGACTGTGATTTTCTTGGAGGAAGCTAATGATGGCAGCTAATACTAATCAGAGCCATTTCCTCAAGATGAGAAATTAATCAACTAGACTCGCGCAAACAGGGAGGTGTTCAGTGGTGGTTATGTGGAGAAGGACGTGAAGCTTCTCGAGGGACATTAAAAATACACCCCAGGAGCTGCAGAAATGGGATGTGCCTTTTTCTCCCTTTCCTGCTTATCTTTGCAGAGCTCTGATGCATTTATACAACTCATTACGCTAAAGGCACTGAATTGCAATGATTTACATATGAAAGTGGAAGAGGCTGTATCAGGTACAATTGACTGTTTTCATATAAAAAGGTAGGCAGCAGACTGTGTTTATTCAATTCAATATATTTCCCCTGAAGAAATATGGAAGCAAACAGCCTACAGTGAACAGAATGAACACAGCTGCATAACCTGTTGTGAATACGAAGAAGATACTGCTGAAATCAGTGACAGGCCAGCGCAAAATTCATAAAACAAAGGACATTGCAAATGCTAGAATAAGCTGAAAACTACTGAGTGTCACGCATTGCAATTATCTATGCAAGTTTCTCCATTGAGTGTAGATTCCTTGATGGAAGGTCTTTATTTTTTTCAACCCCAAGGCTCATGCACAGTAGATCTTTCATTAAACTGGTAAGAAAGCAAGAATGAATGAAGAACGAAAAGGAGAGAGGAAATAAAAGAAAGCAAGTTTAGAAGGACATCTGAGAGGACATCTGGCATTAATTAGGAGTTGAAGGGGCTGTGAAGGAGTCTTAGCAAAGAAGCATTTGCATTCTCGCTCGAAACACCAGTTGACTTGGTATTGGAGTGGGGAGGGTGGAGAAAGGAGCTGGAAATCAGTTGATCTCTCAGGAGGAGAGACACTATTTGACCTGATTTTGAATGAAAGAAAAATACCCTAACCCACTGTTGCAAGGGGTGGGTTTCAAACCCCCGTCCTGGCATTTCTGCAGCAATTGGACATTGATAATTACAAGCAAGGTCAGAGGAGAATAACTACATTTTTCAGACTTGGACCAGTGGGGTGGGAGAGATTTTAGGAAGAAAGACAAATCAGGAGTCCATTGCCCAAGGTCAATTTTGGCATCCTTGACATGTGTAGTTTTCATTTATGGAGATCCCAACTAAGGCAAGGTTTCCACGCAGCCCCATTTCCTAGCTCTAGAAACCCTCAGGGGTCTGGTCATTACCTTAAGTCTGCTCCATCCTTTCTGAAGCTCTGGGTCCATAGAGTTGAGACGCCTCAAAGAAGACTGCTGAGAGCAGCCATCATCCCAGCCTCCTAAGTATCCCAGAAGGCAAACCTGAGATGGGGACCCTTGTGCAAAGACTGCCTGAGGAAGAACTCGCAGGAGAAGATGCTCAGGGAAGCCGGGCAGGGCAGGAGGAATCTGAAACAAAGAGGTACTCCCACCTGTAGATGATCCCTTACCTGTTGCCACAGTTTTGAAACAAAGCTTGCCGGCCCCAACTGCAGAGTTTCTGATTCATTGGATATTCCTTGCCCAGGGGGTCTGCACATCGAAAACGACCACGTTGGAGTTTCAATTACATCATCAAATGAGTCCCACCCGGAGGGAACTCAGCGACGGATTCTATTCTGTGGGCTGTATTCATCAATCCCTGGGGCTCTATCCCATTCTTTTCTACAGATCCATGGTATCTTTGTAGGTCTGGTATGGCAGATAGGTCTATGGGGGCTTTGGGGGTTGAGTAAAATATTCTCTTCCTTTTTTTTTTTTAGACTTTTTATTTTATATTGGAGTATACTTGATTAACAATGTTGTTAGTTTCAGGTGTACATCAAAGTGATTCAGTTACACATAATCCAAAGGGATTATTTTGATTGTGGAGGGCCTTCTATATTTTAGGAAGAGTACAGGAATGTGGATATTATCATTGAGACAAAACTATACATTTTTGATTGAAAAGTGTTCTACACTTCAGGCAAATCAATTTAAACTTTAATTTTTTGGTCCCAACGTCCATTTGTGTTGAAACAAAATCTCAAATTATATAACCACTGAATTCTCCCATGATGAAGAAAAGTTAAGGTGTTGATTTCAAGCACATAGAGGTAGGTGTTTTTTTTAGCCAGAATTAAATGTTTTAAGTCCTTGCATTGAGGACTGCCTCAGAGCAAGGGTTCGGATAGATAAAGCCTAGGGTTTATATCAAGATGGACATGAAAGGGCTTCGCTGGTGGTCCAGCAACTAATGCTCTGCCCTCCCAATGCAGGGGGCCCAGGTTCGATCCCTGGTCGGGGAACTAGATCCTGCATGCCTCAATGAAGACCCCACACGCCGCAACTAAGACCCGGTGCAGCCAACTATATAAATAAGTATTTAAAAAAGCAAAAGATGGACAGGCAGAGTCATTATCTCCAGGAGCTCAGAAGCCAGAGAGAAAATCACTTGCATTTCCAAATAAAGCAAGTCTAGGATGACTTCATCTTTGTGATCCGTGTTTTTCTTTCCCTTTCCAATCTCTCTGCTCCCTTCCCCCACCTACAACAGAAATATGACAACATACAAGAAACTGCATTTCCTGCATGCCATCTGCCACAAACCCAATACACACGTTAAATTCCTTGTGGAAGGTATTAATATCTAGATAGAGAGAATTTTGAGCTCTGCTGTTTCCCTAGGCAACTCTCCACACATCAGCGGTCCAGATATTTATCCGTAAGAGATACGCAGCACATCCACAGAAAATGTCTGATCAGCCCGCAAAGCGGCCAGTCCATTAACGACTCTGGCGCCGTGTTAATTGCTGCAGCGGTGTTTGCTGGGTTTCAACCAACCCCTTGGGAAATTTTCTAAGAACCAGACGAAAAAAGTAGGATTGGTTTTATTCACAGCCAATGTTTATGGACACGATTCAACTTTGCACCATCTTGTACCCCCTGAAGGGGTGCCTGGTGCTTTTTCCACCTGGAGAGCTCTCCCCACGACTGCACAGAAAAAGATTGGGATTGCTTTTATTCACAGCCAATGTTTACAGACACGATTTAACCTTGAACCATCTTGTATCCCTGAAGCGATGCCTGGCACCTACAGAGTTCTCCCCCAAGACTGCAGAGATGGCCATAAGGGAGGTGCCAAGGCAAGGGAAAACGTACTTGGTGATGCTGCCCTAGCGGCGTGGTTATTGCAACATCACGCTTCAGTGGTTTGCTTTCCTTGCAACTGGCTCAAGATCTTCTGTGAGAAGAACCTTCAAGGCCGAGATGGTAAAGAGAGATAAGGAGTGTTTGCGTCATTTTTTTAAGAAAGACATGCTTTGGGGAGAAGTTGCATGGACTTGGACTATTAGCTCCTGTTGGGGATCAGGGAAGGTCACTCCCAAATATGCCTCCATGGTATATTGCTTATTTTGAATTAAAGTGCCTTATGAAATGGCCAATGTAAGACGGACACTCTGACCCTCCTCTCAGTCTCCCTAAAAGCAGGAAACACGGCTCCCCTGTGAAAGGTATCCTCCCTGCATCTACAGGTAAAAAGACACCCTTATCCCCAGAGACAGGGAGTTTGGGGTAAGAACCTTGTATAAAGAAACCCTGTTCTTTCTTTAACTGGCCCCCCCCAAGCCCAAACTCGATTTAGATTCTCCACTATCTAAGCACCCAAAACCCAAATTTCTTTGTCCTATCAATTCAAATTTATTTATTAATTATCAAATTTATTTCTTTGTGTAAAAAACTACCTGCTTTGGCCACTTCTTACGTCCCATTTCTAGGAGACCTCTGTGCGCATGCATTGAAATGTGTTTCTTTTGCTCCTGTTACTCTATCTTGGGTCATTTTTATTTTTAGTCCAGCCACAATAACTCACAAGGGGTAAAGGGAAATTTTCCCCTCCCTGACTCTCCTTTTAAATGTTATGTTGTTAGCTGTCTATTGAAAGGTTTGGACGTTTCATGCAATTATATTGTTCAAAAATTTCAGTATTCATCATTCTCATCACTTCTTCACTTTCAGAAAACTTCACTACGGCCCCATGGTCCACAGACACAACCTAAGGGAAGCATCAATATTCCTGTGCAAGAGGGACCTGAATCTTCATCACTCACCGCTGAGACATCTAGGACCTGAAGAAGCAAATTTGCTTATTGAGGAACTATTATTGCAGATTCTGGAAACCAAAGAGATCTCCTATAATTGGCTATTCCTCTGATGACTTCTTGAGTTTGAACAATTCCAGAAAATTCTTGATGCTACAGGAAGCAGCACATCCATGGCACCACAGAGGCAATCCACAAAGGAAACAAACTATATTCCACCAGAGAAGCAGGTGGAAGATGTGAATGGCTCATTCAATCACTGCCCATACGTCAGTAATAGGAAATAAACGGCCTCAAAGTGCACACTTATGCAACAAGCCACAGGGCGAGGGATGCCCACAGAAGCTGGAGAAAGCAAGGACCAGATTTTCCCCTGGAGCATCCTGAAGGAACAAAACCCTGCCGACACCTTGACTGTAGCTCAGTGATACCCTTTATGGGCGTTTGGCATCCAGGACTGTAAGGGAATACGTTTCTTTTGTTTTAAAGTAAAAGAAAAGAAGACACGGGGGTAAGGGGAAGCTGGGATGAAGTGAGAGAGTGGCATGGACATATATACACTACCAAATGTAAAATGGATGGCTAGTGGGAAGCAGCTGCATAGCACAGGGAGATCAGCTTTGTGATGACCTAGAAGGGTGGGATAGGGAGACACAAGAGGGAGGAGATATGGGGATATATGTATGCATATAGCTGATTCACTTTGTTATACAGCAGCAACTAACACAACATTGTAAAGCAATTATACTCCAATAAAGATGGAAAAAAAAACCCCAAAACAAACTAACAGAATCACTTTGCTGTACACCTGAAATTAACACAACATCTTAAATCAACTATAGTCCAATACAAAATTAAATTTTTTAAAACAAGAACATACAGGGACTTCCCTGGTGGCGCAGTGGTTAAGAATCCGCCTGCCAACGCAGGGGACACAGGTTCGAGCCCTGGTCTGGGAAGATCTCACATGCCGTGGAGCAACTAAGCCCGTGCGCCACAACTACTGAGCCTGCGCTCTAGAGCCTGCGAGCCACAACTACTGAGCCCGTGAGCCACAACTACTGAAGCCCGCACACCTAGAGCCCATGCTCCACAGCAAGAGAAGTCACCGCAATGAGAAGCCCACGCACGGCAATGAAGAGTAGCCCTCGCTCGCCGCAACTAGAGAAAGCCCGTGCGCAGCCACGAAGACCCAAGGCAGCCAAAAATAAAATAAATTGAAAAGAAAAGAAAGAAAAGAATAAAGCAATGCAAAGCAATTATACTCCAACAGATATGAAAAAAGAAAAGAAATATAGTATTGTCCTTAACCATATGGGTTCTGAAGACACTCATAGTATAATAATAATATCATATTATTTACATTATGACATATATCATTACAACGTAGAGTAGTAAGTGTTAGGAAGAAGACATCGGGGAAATGGAATTCTCATTTCAAGCTGACGTGATGCACTCCAGGAGCGCTGAGGGTATATCACCCCGAGAAACTGACCTTAGGGATGAGATCTAAACTGGATGGCTAGGAAGGATCAGGGTGAAGAGAGACAGGCAAGAAGGCAATGATTTGGGGGTGTAATCAAGGCTTCTCATCTTCACAGGTGGTGTTTTAAAGTCGGGAGAAGGGACCCTTAGCTGGAAAGGGCCCGGATGCAGAATGGAGTATAAAACGTGCAGGACTTTGAGGTCAGCACGAACAGGATCTCTTCTACCTGGTTACCAGCTCCTGGTAAGAGGAAAGCCCTGTCCAGCCAGGGAAGGCTCCAGAAGGAGAGCCCTTGCCTGCTGAGCAGAGCAGAAGGGAAATCACTCTCTGCCATGATCCCCACCACGGAGCACGTGAAATTGGAGGTTTCCTGAGCGAGACAAGGATTTCTCAGGATGAATCTGTGGAGGTGGAGATGGGAAATCTGCATCTTCCGTAACGTGCTGGATGACAATTTGACAGTCTCTAACTCAGCAAATATGGGATGGGAGCCCTCAGGAGGTATCCCCCAAATCAGCTGCTGTTTTTCTGGAAAACCTGAATACAATTTTCGGTCCTAACACTACCCCACTTTATGTCCTGTCTGGGTCTCTTTTCGTTTTCCATCAGACACTGTAATTTAGAAAACGTCTCACATCTCGAGATAGGAGTCGATGCCATTTTCCTTACTCACTTTGAAGACTGTAAGGGTACGGGTGTGGCATGCTTGGTTTAACAATTTTCACAGTGATGGACAGGTCACTTGCTTAAAATTTTTAGCTGTAACAAGCAATAAAAATAAAATCTGTATGTAATGTCAATCAAAGCAATTGCAATAAAATCTGAGTACACATCCTGTATCCCAGCACAGCCGACAGAAGTGGAATGTTAGCCATATATATAAGGTCAAACTTTCAAACAGCCGCATGAAAGAAAAAGAAAAGAATGGGAAAAATTAATTTTTAAAATATATTCGATTGAACCCAATATATATGAAATAGTGGAATATGCAATCACTATAAGACATTGCGAATGAGATATTTTATGTTCTTTCTTTCCTACCAAGTCTCTGACATTCAGTGTGTTTTATTTATTTATTTTTATTGATTGTTAGTGGAGTATAGCTACTTCACATTGCTGTGTTAGTTTCTGCTGTACAGCAAAGTGAATCGGTCATACATATACATAGATACCCTCTTTTTTGGATTTCCTTCCCATTTGGTCACCTCAGAGCACTGAGTAGAGTTCCCTGTGCTATACAGTAGTTTCTCATCAGTTATCTATTTTATATACAGTAATGTATATATGTATATAGCGTATATATGTACATATGTCAAACCCAATCTAAATTCTAGATTTTAGATTCAGAGCATGGCTGTGTTTGGAACGGACACATTTGCAGTGTTCATGGAAATACGTGCTCATAGGCTACTTTATTGCACCTTGCAGCTCTGTACTCCTCTGTGTGAATGTATATTCTATACACATACTGTGTACACTCTGTTCACCGTAGAACACCTCTATCCCAGACGACAGAGTCTTAAAAATGGAAACTGAGAATCCCAGGGCAGGTATACTTTTAACACCGATATAACCCAGTGACTCTTAACATCCAGACACAGGCTAAGCATCCTGTAATCTTAGTGCTCATGGTATGTCCAGCTCATTCAAACACTCCAGAAACATAGGGTAGTATCTTCTGGGGGGATAACTTTGGAGAAAGAATAGTGCTGACTGTGATGAATAAGAATCCCCAGGTATAGAAGCACAGACCCAGTTCAGCACTTCATCTGAGACATGGGCTATTTGCTACGGCCAAAGGCTCTTAACAGCTTTTGCGTTCACTGTTAACTTAGGCATTAATAAATTGGTCATTAAGATGTTATTAAAAATTTACAAGGAGAGAATATCCCGTGGTTACAGACTCAGAGGAATCCTCAATCTCTACCACCAACCCCATGACCAAGCTTTCCTCAGGTCTCCCGTGACCTTCAAGTAGTTTATAATTAATACTGGACAAGTCTTTCAGATCACAGAATATCCCAGCTCACTTCAATCCAGGAAAGAGAAATGACCCGCCAACATGCTTCCTCATGGGCAGATATTAAAAGTGACTGGACTTCACCTGACTGCAGAAAGTACAATTAAGCCCTCCAGCTTCAAATGAGCAGAACTAATTATTTCACTGCAAGGGACATGAGAACATCCCAGAACCCTCATAAAAAGTCCACCCTATTTCACGTCTGCAAATGATGGCACGATTCTGCTAAAGAGGATGTTAAGGCTGATACTAAGTTCACTGAGCCACACTTTTCCTAAGAGTAGACACGATAGGACTGGATAATAGACTAGGCAAGCCCCGCAACTTATCAAACTTGAGGCGAACAGCAAAACACCTCTGATGGAGAGGATGCGTATCTGCAAGTATTGATACCAAGGCAAGGATGAAGCAATGTGTTCAAGGCGGTTCTCTTCCCAAACATCTGCATACCTGTGGGGAAGCTTTCTCGCTTTATTTTAATTTACCAATGAATATGCGTGTCCTGGTAGAAACTGCAAAACAGGAATGTGTCACTTAAAGAAGACAAGTTATCGACATAAGTCGGCAATTCTTGGTAGTAAAAACTGGTCCTTGGGAGACATGAAAATAGGGTTAATTGTGGAGGGAAGGTCAATATCCCTGTTGTATCAGTTTAAAGGGCAAAAAAATAGTGAGGGGGACCTTTGTGGGCTTGGGGACAGGAAGGGATTTGTTTGTGACAAAGGACTTCCTCCGTGGGGTTTCCTATGCAGATTTGCCCTGTCAAAGGTGAAACGTTGGAAACTTAAATCATTTGACGCATTTTTTATTTTTGTAAAAAAGTTACTGAGGAATAACTGACAAATGTAATTGTGTACAGTTAAAGTGTGTAATGTGATGGTTTGATACACAGGTATATTGTGGAGTTATTACCAAGATCAAGATAATTAACATATCCATTACCTCACACAGTTAACGTTATACATTTTTTTATTTTTGGTGCTGAAAACAGTTAAGATCTACTCTCAGCTACTTTCAAGAGTAAATTCTGAGGACTGAACGCACAGCATGGTGACTATAGTTAATAACGAGGGATTATATACTTAATCATTTATTTGTAAAAAAAAAAAAAGGAATATCTCATAAAATACTTATAAATGCACTCTGAAAAGGAAAATAATACTTTTATACCAGAAAAAAAAAAAAAAAAACAGCCTCGCAAGGACAAGGGTGTAAATGTCCAAAAATTAAAAGAATATTTGAGTAAAGAAAATGAAAACTAAAAATGCATATGCTTCAAGCATCAAAAAAGCATTACACACGTTCACACACCAGTGTCACAAAGCTGAAGAGCTTGTTAAGAGAAATACTGAGAAAATAAGATAGCAGACTTTTACTCTTTTTCTTAGCTCTAGCAGATGCCTGTGATTTAAAAAAATTAAAAGCTGGATTGTTACTTTAAAAAAAAAATCAAAGATGGGGACTTCCCTGGTGGCACAGTGGTTAAGAATCTGCCTGCCAATGCAGGGGACACGGGTTTGATCCCTGGTCCGGGAAGATCCCACATGCTGCGGAGCAGCTAAGCCCATTAGCCACAACTACTGAGCCTGCGCTCTGGAGCCCAACGAGCCACAACTACTGAAGCCCACATGCCCTAGAGCCCATGTGCTGCAACTACTGAGGCCACAAGCCACAACAACTGAGCCTGTGTGCCACAACTACGGAGCCCACATGCCTAGAACCTGTGCTCCACAACAGGAGAAGCCGGCCACCGCAATGAGAAGCCTGTGCACCGCAACAAAGAGTAGCCCCTGCCCGCTGCAACTAGAGAAAGCCTGCGTGCAGCAACGAAGATCCAACACAGCCAAAAATAAAACAAATAAAAAATAAATTAATTAATTAAAAAAATCAAAGATGGAAAGCCACATCTCAGTTCAAATAAGCCTTGAGCCACCGAAAATATGACGTCTGCACATCATTCACTCATTAGTACTATCTAAGCCAAACAACTAGTTAACTTAGATTTAATCAATGACACATTTGGAAAAATTTAAAGAGGATTTGGGCTGATGGTTATACAGTTTTTTTCAACAAATTGCTTGAAAATTAATAACGTGAGTTAAGAAGAAGAGTTAAACTATCTTACGAACAGTAAGAACCAAAGAAAGCTTAACTCAATCTCAAGGGCTGACTGGTCCGTTAATATTAAATTGTCTTTTACTTTCATAAACTGCCTTCTCAGTGAACCTCCTAAGAAATCTTCTAATGGTCTATACCTGTTACTTTCTGCTCTTGGAAGTAAACTGATAACAAGGAAATTCTTTATATTTCAGGTATCTTAATGTGTAATGTTCTCTTCCACACTGTCCAGATAAATTTGACTGTTTTAAGTCCCAGCGTTGATGTGTTTTAAATTTTTATAGAGCACAACTCCTGTAACAGTAGATGATTTACGTAGATTTTACACACAGTGGCCTTTTTTGAAATGTTGGGATAAGGAGAAAGTCATGTTTGAACTGCAGGGGAAACAAGCAAGAGTTTTCCCTCCCTTTTACACCTTGAGATTACAGGCTGGCATTTTTTAATTACCAATATAAGTGCGAATGATGTATTTGACAGTAATGTGTCTGGCAGGCTTCAGAAAAAGGAATTATTTAAACTAGATCATGGCCCCAATTTTGCATGTCCAGAGCTACACAATTTTCTCCTTCACAGAGGCTGTGTTTTAAATGTTTCCAGCTGAGTTTTCGCAGCTTGTGTTGCAGGATGAATTGTGCCTGGGTTCCGTTTATCAGAAGGTGTTAAAGAATGAGGAGAGAAAAAAAAAGTCACACAATCTCAGTCAGCTTCGTGTCCTACACACAGCAGAGACAGAACAGAAAGGCAGGTTGTTTTTTAAAAACAGGACATGATTCTCCTATACATACTTATACTATGCTGCACTCTAAGTTCTCAAGAGTAAACACATGTGAACGTTTAGGAGTTGACTAGAAAGGCACTGTATGAATCTACCTAAAATCTTGGCCATTTTTACCTTTTGTACAGCAAGGGAGGTTTTAATTCCATTTGACTTCTGTTAGGCTGCACCCCGCCCGCCTGCAAGCCCTATACTTGCCTGGCCTGGAAACGGAAGAAAGAGCCTGGGGTCAGCAACAGAGACATCAGTGGTGTAACAGATGGTGGACCTTACGCATCTGAAGCAAGGTCCTGGAGTGACAACGGACCGTGTGTGGCAGATGACGGACAGGACATGGAAACAATCTTTGCTCCTCAGGGGGGGAAGGAGGCAACCATTTACAGGGGGATTGGAAAACTGGCTCAACAGTTACCAAGGAAACCAGCAGCTGGGGCAGGGGGCAAGCACAGAGGCAGTTACAGATTAAGCCCTATCATGAAAAGGATGTCAGTGAAGCAGCGTCTGGTCAAGCAGGGGATGGACAGAAAGATGACAACAGCCATCGCAAATGGGTTGACCATACACCCTCCCTTCTCAAATGGAAAAATGGGTTAAACTACATGGTTTGAGTCTCCTACCATGTACTCAATCAAACTAGATTATTAAGCATCAATCAACAGGAAATATGTATATTTAAGATCATATATACATATCTATCTATCTGTCCTTCTATCTATCCATCCATCTGTCTACCTACCCATCTATCATTTATCTATGATCTATCATCTATCTATCGAGAGAGAGCATTGTGCTCATGAAATAATTTATTTATCTATCTATTGAGATACAGTTAACATACCACACTGTATTAGTTTCAAGTGTACAGCATCATGATCTGATCCAAGTATAGAAGCAAAATGATCGTCACAATGTGTTTCGTTAACATAAACCACTGCACATCGTTCTTCCTAGTGATGAGAACTTTTAAGATTTACTGTCTTAGCAACTTTTAAATATAAAAAAGTGTCGCTCCCACTTACACTGATGGACAGATGATCCAGACAGAAAATTAATAAAGAAACAGAAGCATTAAATGATACATTAGACCAGAGAGACTTAATTGATATTGATAGCACATTCTATCTGAAAGCAGCAAAATACACTTCTCAAATGCACACGGAACATTCTCCAAGACAGATCACATCTTGGGTCACAAATCAAGCCTTGGTAAATTTAAGAAAATTGAAATCACAGCAAGCATCTTTTCTGACCACAGTGATATAAGATTAGAAATCAATTACAGGAAAAAAACTGTAAAACACACAAATACATGGAGGCTAAACAATATGCTACTAAATAACCAAGAGATCACTGAAGAAATCAAAGAGGAAATCAAAAAATACCTAGAAACAAATGACAATGAAAACACGATGGGGCCTTCCCTGGTAGCACAGTGGTTAAGAATCCACCTGTCAATGCAGGGGACACGGGTTCGAGCCCTGGTCTGGGAAGATCCCACATGCTGTGGAACAACTGAGCCCATGTGCCACAACTACCGAGCCTGCCCTCTAGAGCCCGTGTGCCTAGAGCCCATGCTCTGCAACAAGAGAAGCCACTGCAATGAGAAGGCTACACACCACAACGAAGAGTAGGCCCCCCTCGCTGCAACTAGAGAAAGCCCGCACACAGCAGCAAAGACCCAACACAGCCATAAATAAATAAATAAATTTATTTAAAAAAAAAAGAAAACACAATGACCCAAAACCTATGGGATGCAGCAAAAGCAGTTCTAAGAGGGAAATGTATAGCAATTCAATCTCACCTCAAGAAACAAAAATCTCAGATAAACAATCTAACCTGACACCTAAAGCAACAAGAAAAAGAACAACAATAACAACAAAAAACCAAAACCCAAAGTTAGTAGAAGGAAAGAAATCATAAATATCAGAGCAGAAATAAATGAAATAGAAATGAAGAAAACAATAGCAAAGATCAATGAAACTAAAAGCTGGTTCTTTGAGAAGATAAACAACATTGATAAACCTTTAGCCAGACTCATCAGGAAAAAAATGGAGAGGACTCAAATCAATAAGATAAGAAATGAAAAAGGAAAAGTTACAACTGACACCACAGAAATACAAAGGATGATAAGAGATGACTATAAGTAACTATATGCCAATAAAATGGACAACCTGGAAAAAATGGACAAGTTCTTAGAAACGTACAACCTTCCAAGACTGAAACAGGAAGAAATAGAAGATATGAACTGACCAATTATAAGTACTGAGATTCAATCTGTGATTTTAAATACTCCCAACAAACAAAAGTCCAGGACCAGTTGGCTTCACAGGTGAATTCTACCAAACATTTAGAGAAATCTCTTGCATTCCTATACACTAACAACAAAAGATCAGAAAGAGAAATTAAGGGGAAAATCCCATTTACAATTGCAACTAAAAGAATAAAATACCTAGGAATAAACTTGCCTATGGAGGCAAAAGAACTGTACTCGGAAAACTGTAAGATGCTGAGGAAAGAAATTAAAGATGATACAAATAGATGGAGAGATATATCATGTTCTCAGATTGGAAGAATCAATATTGTAGAAATGACTATACTACCCAAAGCAACCTACAGATTAAATGCAATCTCTATCAAATCACCCAGGGCATTTTTCAGAGAACTAGAACAGAAAATTTTACAATTTGTATGGAAACACAAAAGACCCCAAATAGCCAAAGCAATCTTGAGAAAGCAAAACGGAGCTAGAGGAATCAAGCTCTCTGACTTCAGAATATACTACAAAGCTATAGTAATCAAGACAGTATGGTACTGGCACAAAACCAGAAATACAGACCAACAGAAAAGGATACAAAGCCCAGAGATAAAGCCATGCACATATGGTGACCTTATCTCTGATAAAGGAGGCAAGAATATACAATGGAGAAAAGACAGCCTCTTCAATAAATGGTGCTGGCAAAACTGGACAGCTACATGTAAAAGAATGAAATTAAAACACTCCCTAACACCATACACAAAAATAAACTCCAAATGGATTAAAGACCTAAATTTAAAGCCAAAAGCTATAAAACTCTTAGAGGAAAACATAGGCAGAACACTCTAGGACATAAAGCACAGCCAGATCTTTTTTTGACCCACCTCCTAGACTAACGAAAATAAAAACAAAAATGGGACCTAATGAAACTTAAAAGCTTTTGCACAGCAAAGGAAACCATAAACAAGATGAAAAGACAACTCTCAGAATGAGAGAAAATACTTGCAAACGAAGCAACTGACAAAGGATTAATCTCCAAAATATAGAAGCAGCTCATGCAGCTCAATACCAAAAAAAACAAACAACCCAATCAAAAGATGGGTGGAAGACCTAAATAGACATTTCTCCAAAGAAGACATACAGATGGCCAACAAACGCATGAAAAGATGCTCAACATGACTAATTATTAGAGAAATGCAAATCAAAACTACAATGAGGTATCACCTCACACCTGTCATAATGATCATCATTAAAAAATCTACAAACAATAAATGATGGAGAGGGTGTGGAGAAAAGGGAACCCTCTCGCACTGTTGGTAGCAATGTAAATTGATACAGCCACTATGGAGCACAGTATGGAGATTCCTTAAAAAACTAAAAATAGAATTACCATATGACCCAGCAATCCCACTACTGGGCATATACCCAGAGAAAACCATAATTCAAAAAGACACAGGTAGCCCAATGTTCATTGCAGCACTATTTACAACAGCCAGGACATAGAAGCAAACTAACTGTCCATCAACAGAGGAACAGATAAAGTAGATGTGGTATATATATACAATGGACTACTACTCAGCCATTAAAAGGAACAAAACTGGGTCATTTATAGAGACGTGGATGGACCTAGAGACTGTCATACAGAGTGAAGTAAGTCAGAAAGAGAAAAACAAATATCGTATATTAACGCATATATGTGGAATCTAGAAAAACGGTAAAGATGATCTTACTTGCAAAACAGAAATAGAGACACAGACATAGAGAACAATCGTATGTACACCAACGGGGGAAAAGGAGGGGGTGGGATGAACTGGGAGATTGGGATTGACATATATACACTATTGATACTATGTATAAAACAGATAACTCATGAGTACCTACTGAATAGCACAGGGAACTCAGTGCTCTGTGGTGACCTAAACGGGAAAGAAATCCAAAAAAGAGGGGATATGTGTATACGTATATTCACTTTGATGTACAGCAGAAAGTAACACAACATTGCAAAGCAACTATACTCCAATAAAAATTAATTATAAAAAAATAAATTAAACAGTGTCATTAACTATAGTCACCATGCTGTACATTACACTCCAGGACTTATTTATTTTATAACTGGAAGTTTGTACCCTTGGGTCCCCTTCCCCGATTTTGCCTATCCCCCAACTCTGGCAACCACCAATCCCTTCTCTATATCTATGAGATGGAGTTTTTGTTTGTTTGCTGGTTTGTTTTATAGATTACACATAGAACTGAAATCATAAAGTATTTTTCTTTTTCTGACTTATTTCCCTAAATGTAATGCCCTCAAGGTCCATCCATGTTGTTGAAAATAGCAGGATGTCCTTTTTTTTTTAATGGAATAATATTCCAGTGTATACATACACCACATATTCCTTATCCATTCATCTGTCAAATGGCTACTTTGATTGTTTCCATATCTTGGGTATTGTAGATAATGCTGCAATGAACACAGGGGTTTAGATGTCTTTTTGAGATAGTGATTTTGTTTTTTTCAGATAACTACCCAGGAGTAGAATTGCTGGATCATATGCTAGTTCTACTTTTAGTTTTTTGAGGAACCTCCACACTGTTTTCCATAGTAAAACATCTCATTTTAATTGATGTCTTACCTTGTAACCAACAGTCTAATCAGAGACTGACATGCATTACTTCGTTCAATCCTCGTACCATTCTGTGATGACACCGTTATCCCCATTTTATAGATAAGAAATTCAAGGGTCAGACAGCTGGGTGACTCTCTCTCCAAAGTGTCCCAGTCCAGACCCTCTCCCCTTGAGTCCTCTGGGTTTAACTTCTGCACCACGCTTCCGAAAAGAAACATAAAATAAAAACAAGAGTCACCCACTGAGTGAAAAAGCTCTACCTCACCCCTTAAGAAGTTGGTATGCTTCCCTGCTGTGACATTTTTGAAATGACAAAGTTATAGAGATGAAGAAGAGATGCATGGTCGTCAGAGGTGGGAGATCGTGGGAGCCTGAGAATGTGAAAGGGTAGCACTAGGTAGATCTTTGTAGTGAGGGAATCATTCTGTATCTTTTTGTTTCAATCGAAGCAGAGTTGATTTATAGTATTGTGTTAGTTTCAGGTGTACAGAAAAGTGATGCAGATACGTATTTATATACATATCTATACACAGTTTTTTTCCAGATTGTTTTCTATTATAGGTTGTTACACGATATTGAATAGAGTTCCCTGTGCTCTGCAGTAGGGCCTTGTTGTCGATCTTTTTGATATATGGTTGCGTGTGTCTGTGTATCCCGCATGCCTGTTCTGTAGAGGAGCTTGTTTCTGTCATTTTTTTAGATTCCACATGTAAATGATATGCCTCCCTTCACTTCTGGCTTCTTGATCCATTTTCAAGTCCAGCAGCGCAGCACCTTTGAATCTCCCTTTTTGACTTCTTTGTGAGTCCTCACATCTTCTCTAGGACTGGAGCCCCCTGCCTCCCTTTCAAAAGGACCCTCGTGATGACTTTGGGCCCAGCTGGACCCCCGGGCATCATCTCCCCACTTCTAGATCCTCAAGATAACGGGCATCATCTCCCCACTTCTAGATCCTCAAGATAACCACATCTGCAAAGTCCCTTTGACCATGTAAAGTAATGTATTCACAGGTTTGAAACGTTAGGGCATGGACATGTTGGGGGTGGGGGAGCATAATTCAGCTCCCTGGAGTAGTCAGACAAGATAGTACTAAAGAAATGAACTTGCTGTCACCTTGAATAATAAGAATTATGAAAGAAGCATGGCAGAGAAGGATGCCAGCCCCTGCCATGTAGTTGTAGCTACAATGACAGGGGTGGGTACAGATCTCCATTTTCTGCTGCTTTATAACTTTTCAAAATATGTTTGTATCTTTCAATGTCGATACAATTTAGTCTCTATAGACTCCTACTGTGGATTCCCATGGAAAAGGAAGTATCAAGTGTCTGATACAGAAAACGGAGCAACCATACGTGGTCGCGTGTTTCAGAGTATTCTTGACTCGATTTGGAAACAGCTTTCCAAGTGCAATTGTATGCAAGTTCCCGGGCAGACAGGCAGCTTGCCAGCTAAAGGCAGAGACCCAGGTGTTGAAGCCGACACCTCAGCGTTAATAGCCTTTCAGGTAAGCTGTGTGGGACGCTGTGGTTTTCACGGAGCATGGAGGGATTCAGAAGACATCAGCTGCTGTCTTTTGCTTTTTTTTTTTAACAACCACTAAATAAAATGTGGCATTTATTTCAATTCAGTACATTGTTTAGCTCCCCATGCAGGCAGTCTCAAATGCATTTTCCACACTCAGAAACCTCCCACCTGCAGCCCGAGAGGCAGACATCCAAACACACCACCATAATTCAGTGAGAAGATTGAGGCATACGTAATAAACGACAGACATAAAGCCAGACAGGATAAATATTCAAGGCTGGCAGACCTCACGAGCCGTCCTCTCATCCTGAAGAATTATGTAATGCATTCAACTTTGCAGAGTGTTAGATGGATTTAGTTGACTATCAACTCCCACCAGGACACACCTTGGTTCTGTGACTTTGGCCTTAGGTTGTCTTCTATTTCATCTAATATTTTTCCGAATATGCTGGGTGACGACTCCTGCATGTTTGTGACCTAGAGCTGACTTACACACAAGGTAACGGTGCCTCTCAAACATAATGTGCACCCAGATCACTGATGAAATGCAGATTCTGATTTTATAGATCTGGGGCGGGGTCTCTTTCTACCCTGCTCCTGAGAGATCATAAAACTCATGCCATGGAGTAGCAAGTGGCTAGACAAACTGAAAAGAGACAACCATTTAAAACTGTGAAGCCAGATTTCTCTATAAGATTACGTGGAGAGGCGTTCTATGATGGAAATATGTATTCAAACATTCTGACTCTACAAAGTAGAAAACTTGGGATTTCAGATTCCTCCAAGGGTCCTAATGGTCGTAATGATATATAACAAATCCACTGTGAGAAAAAAGAAAAATCAAATTGTCTATCTCTCTTGCTCACGATCCATCCTTCCATCCAATCCTCAATCCTTCCATCTATACAGCCATACGATCATTTATTCATCCATCCATCTATCCAAAAATCCATCCATCTTATTATCCATCTATCCATCCATCCAGCCAGCCAATCATCAATCTTTCTATGCATCCATCCTTCCATTCAATCATCAATCCTTCCACCTATCCATCCATACAATCATTTATTCATCCAACTATCAATCTATATATATGTGCATAAATGTTCAGTTGACCCTTGAACAAAGTGGGTTTCAACTGTGCGAATCCACTTATATGCAGATTATTTTCAATAGTAAATACGACAGTACTACATAATTTGCAATTTGTTGACTCCATGGATGTGGAACTGTGGATACAGAGAGCCAGCTACACATTATACGTGCATTTCTGACTGCACAGATGGTTGGCGCCCGTAACCCCCCATGTTGTGATATTCAAGGGTCAACCGTATTTATGAACACACACAAACAAGCCAGAGCAATGGCCCATAAATTATGATCTAAAGAAAAAAGTTACTTTCACCAAAGGACTGAGAGTGGGAAATGGAAGTAAACACAGTGACAGCGAAGGTTTTGTAAAAGAAAACATTTGGTGTGTATTTTAAATAGGGCTAGACAAACTGAAAAGAGACACTGCTGAAAACTGTGAGGCGAGATTTCTCTGTAAGAGTTCACGGAGAGGCATTCTAGGATGGGAATGTGTATTCAAACATTCTGACTCTAGAGTGTGGAAAACTTGGGCTTTGAGATTCCTCCAAGGGTTGTATTGTGAATGATAACAGATCCACTATGAGAAAAGAGGAAAATACAATCTCTCTCTCTCATCCATGCATTGAATCATCCATCCATCAACCCATCCATCCATCCGTCTGTCTGTCCATCCATCCAATCATGCATCTATTCATCTATCTATCCATCCATCTATCTACATATATATGCATACACGTACTTACGTATACACACACAAGCCAAAGCAACAGCCCATAAATTATATCCTAAAGACAAAAGTTAATTTTGTCAAGGGGTTGAGAATGAAAAATGCAAGTAAGATACCATAAGAGCAAAGGTTTTGTTAGAGAAAACTATTGGTGCTTGCACCAAAAATGTGTTTTAAACACAAGCTGGATAGCCCTTCACACTCAAAACACACACATGCCTCCCCCCTCACCAGTCCTAAAAGAAAGTTCGAGAAAATAGATGGCCTTTCGGGACTGGCCCTGGACACCTGTGAGATGCTTAGCCTTGGATTCTCAACAAGGAAGGGAGCTTAGAAACGGAAGTCCACATGGTTTGTGGCAACGCTTCTCCAAAGCAATTTCTCTGAATGCACAGAAAGCCAGACCTCTTGCAGGTTCCCACAGCCCACACAGAGGTCCCCAGTACTGCCTGGTATGGGAAGCAAATGCCTGCACTGTCAAATCCCAGCTCTATTTTCCCCCACGCTTGCTAATAACCATGGCAAGAAAGTACTCCTGGTGCCCTTCTTTTCATAATCTCATCTTTTATCTCTGGACATCTTCCCTTTGAATTCCTCGAGTCTTCTCCACTTTTCACATGTGTCTCGTTTCGGTATCAGAAATTTAAACGGTCTGTCAAACTTTATTTCTGTTACAGACATAACTTTAAAATAAGCTGGATGACACAAGTGGCCAAAATTCTTTTACCAACACTTCCTGAAAAAAATTAAACTGGGACTTTCCTGGCGATCCAGTGGTTAAGACTCCGTGCTTTCACTGCAGGGGGCACGGGGAAGTGAGATCCCGCATGCCACGTGGCGTGGCAAAAAAAAAGAAAAAAAAATCAAGAAAAAAATTAACCTGGTGAGAGCAATACCCAGTTAACTGATCTCATACAAAACCTGACTTAGGGGGCTTCCCTGGTGGCGCAGTGGTTGAGAGTCCGCCTGCCGATGCAGGGGACGCGGGTTCGTGCCCCGGTCCGGGAAGATCCCACGTGCCGCGGAGCGGCTGGGCCGGTGAGCCATGGCCGCTGAGCCTGCGCGTCCGGAGCCTGTTGCTCCGCAACGGGAGAGGCCACAACAGTGAGAGGCCCGCGTACCGCAAAAAAAGACAAAGACAAAAACAAAACCTGACTTAGTGTTGCTCTTTCTACTAAAGTGTTTGAAATATAGAAAGCTGTGGCAAAGTCTAGGAGGCATCGATCTAAATGCATCTCACTTTATGGAAAATGTGCAGTTGGTTTCCTAGATGCTTTACAGCAGTTACTGTAAACATGAAGCGCTGGGGCCCTGATCCCCAGCAGGTTTTGTGGATGGGTCTGCAGGGGCTAGATTCGAGGTGAGCAATCATCTCTGTTGCAAACAAATGTTCCCACCTGAAAAGGTTGAGACATATTTTTAGACATTTATTTAAAATTTCGCATTATCACTCCATGTGTTCCCCAAGAATATCTGAGTCTTCTGTCCATGGTATATTCAAATGTTGGCTCCAGTGGTGATCTTTGGTTATCAGGCTTATTTCCAAAGATTTTAAAAAAATTAATTGAGGGTCAGATTGGACTATGGTATATTTTTGACATTCCAAATGCCCTACCTAATATCAAAGAAAAAAAAAACATACATATGTTAGAAAATGAAAGAGTACCCAAAAGATATGTTTCTGACATTTTCCTCACTCAAAACATTGAAACACCTGATGTGTGTTTTCTAATCATAAACAAGTCATTTCCTTAGCATTCTCAGAACAGTCGATGTCTTCCTTTGCGTAAGAGTTTGAAGATTAATGTAAGCCTTTGAAATATAGCTGATGCTTAAACAGAGCTTAATTTAAAGAAGGCTTTTAAAAGATGGGAATTATTTTAGGGAATGGGCAGAAACGGAGACGTTCATGCCAGCCTTTGCTTAATAAGATGGGAGGGAATCTCCCGTGTCCTGTTGGTACCACTGGTAGGAACATGCTTTGTGAAGAGTGGTTTCACCAAGTCATTACTACTAACCCTACAGCTGCCAACGCCAGGACTACAGGTCTGGTATTAGCACTGCTTGTACTGAAAAGGGACTATCCTTTATACCAGGTGGCATCCTAACAATTTCTTTAGTCCTTACAACTATGCTATATTGTAGGTATTATTACCGTCCCAATATAATGGATGAGTTGACCCCTTCTGGTGCTGCGGTAATGTGCAAATGTGTGCTCGTGGGTTTCTGTTTGCTCTATTTCTCTCCACTTGACATTTATCTGTTTCTTCTTCTTCTGTCTGTAGACTTCAAAAGCCAAAGTCAGATATTAAAAATGACAGCCTTATAGGGTGTGTTAACCCACTCTCAGCACTGTGTAAAGAGGCATCCCTGGGTCTGCTTCCCTGATTGCACCCAGACTGACACACTACCTCAGTTGCCAAAACTATGGTCCATGCCTTGGAGGGACTCATTTGTAGCTATTAAAATCATGGAATGGAAGAATTGTTAGTGACATGATAAAATTAGTGTGATATTTTAATTAAAAAATGCAGACTGTACATCTAAACGGAAATAAAATCCTTATTTTGAAAAGCAATAAAAACAGTAAGCATGTATTTGAAGATAAGAATAGTTTCCTAGGGATTTCCCTGGAGGCTCAGTGGTTAAGAATCTGAGTGTCAATGCAGGGGACACGGGTTTGAGCCCTGGTCCGGGAAGATCTCACATGACGCAGAGCAACTAAGCCCGGGCGCCACAACTACTGAGCCCACGCGCCACAACTACTGAATCCTGCCCGCCTACAGCCCGTGCTCCGCAACAAGAGAAGGCACCGCAATGAAAAGCTCGTGCACCGCAACGAAGAGTAGCCCCCGCTCGCCGCAACTACGGAAAGCCTGCGCACAGTAACAAAGACCCAATGCAGCCAAAAATAAATAAGTAAATAAATAAACATATATAAAAAATAAATTTCCTAGTCTGAGTTTTTAAAATTCCCTGAATATTTGACAACAAATATATTTTATGTTTATCATCTCCATATACTTGAACTTACGGATATTTCTTTTCATTGTATTGTTTTGTGTCTGATTTTCACTATCTGTTGTTGCGGGCAGAGGAATAAAATTACCAACTTCCCAAATTTCTCCATTTTAAATCACATAAATGAGTTAAAAATTTCTAATTTATCAAAAGATTTTTCAATATATTTATTTTTCAATGGTGCTTAGAAAGTCTGAGTTCCCTTTAAAAAGTATATCCATGAACAAGAAAATGAATGAATAAAGAATGTAAAAGGTAAAAGAAAGTATAAGAGTATCTTATTTGCTGGCTAAAGCAATCCCTTAATAACTGAGTGGTTCCTGAAAAAAATGAGTTATTCTTCAAAAATAGGACTGAAAACTGGTCTCTTGTGTCTATACAGCTTAGGTCTAATATCACTATCCATGAAAACAGTTTTCTTTACCTTCTTTATAAGCAATGTTTGAAACTTCACGCTTCTTAGATGATTTTGCTAGAACTAAGTGATTTTGAAATTATGGTAGTTTTCAACTCGGATATCTAAATGAATTCCACTGGGAAATTTTCATTATACTTTTTTTTTTTCTGCCTTTCTCATACATGACTACTTATTCCATGTGTTGCCACCAACAACTAAGTCCATTAACTTTAATGAAAAGGTTAATGAGTGCCCAAAGAGTATTATTAAAATTGTCCTTGTATTTATTCAGCCATGTCTATATATTAAATACATAAATCAGTATATTCTCAACTCAAAGTTTTTTTCTTGTCCTTCACACAAATTTTAGTACATTTTGACGAGTAATATGAAAAAATAAGAGCAAACTGAGCCATATTTTTGGCATAATATGAGATATTCAAACTCAAATGGTTTATTTAGTTGGCTCTCATGATTTTTTTTTTTGATGCAGATAATAACTTTTTTTTTTTTTTTGGCGGTACATGGGCCTCTCACTGCCGCGGCCTCTCCCGTTGCGGAGCACAGGCTCCGAACGCGCAGGCTCAGCGGCCACGGCTCACGGGCCCAGCCGCTCCGCGGCATGTGGGATCCTCCCGGACCGGGGCACGAACCCGTGTCGCCTGCATGGGCAGGCGGACTCCCAACCACTGCGCCACCAGGGAAGCCCAGATAATAACTTTTAAGAGTAGAAAAACAGTTTATCCCAAGCTGTCAATGTGCTGAACATTCTTGGGAAATGTTTGCATTGCTTATATCTATGAAAATTATTATCTGATGGAATACTATAAATTTAGAAACATGCCCCTGCTACATGTTTAATATACAATTTAATATATTTTAATACATTTGTATCAATAATACATTTTAAATATGTTTTCAAGTTCTTACAGGACAGTGCATATTCAGGGGAAACTTAATTTTGATATTACAAAGAGATCCCCGTTTCTATCTTTGACCTATTGCTATGAATCCACGCTCCTCTTTCCTGCAAATACTTTCCAATACTGATGATTGTATGTTAAAGCCTCCTTAGAATAAAAAAAATGATGAAGGGTCAATAGAATTTTCTCGTTTTGGTCTTTGTTTGTTTTGTTTTCTTTTGGCTGCATTAGGTCTTCATTGCTGTGCGTGGGCTTTCTCTAGTTGTGGTGAGCGGGGGCTACTCTTCATTGCAGTGCACAGGCCTCTCACTGCAGTGGCTTCTCTTGTTGCGGAGCACGGGCTCTAGGCACATGGGCTTCAGAGTTGTGGCGTGCAGGCTCAGTAGCTGTGGCATGCAGGCTCTAGAGCACAGGCTCAGTAGTTGTGGCACACGGGCTTAGTTGCCCCGCGGCATGTGGGATCTTCCCGGACCAGGGCTTGAACTCGCATCCCCTGCATTGGCAGGCGGATTCTTAGCCACTGAGTCACCAGGGAAGTCCCCTCTCAGTTGTTTTTGTTTGCATTATCCAGATGAATTATTTTCAGTATGCCCATATTGACATGCGTTTGGTTAACATTATTTCAAAGTTACCAGGGAACAGTCTTTTTATAAAAATACGCATTTCATCTACGCGCATTGTTTCTTTTAACTAACAGTTTTTAATCTAATTTTATGTTGTTGTTGCTGGTTTTGGCTGGCCTATTATTACTCAGTAGTTTTGTAATGTATTTTTGCCTTCATTTTCTTACTTCCCTAAGTTCTTTCATCTGTAACTGAAATAATTAAAGAACATGCAATGCTAGACATTTTCTTGATATACTTTTAAATAGGAATTGTAGATGTAAAAAAAAGGAAAGCAACACAGGAATTAATATTAACGATTTTCAGAGCAATGCATCTTCATATTTTCAAGCATTAGTAAACAGCCCATTTGCCGATGAACTACCAAAAATACGTATTTCAATTTCTCTTGAGAACCTCTCACTAGTTCTGTTGCAATTTAATTAAATAGCAAGGTAGCACTGATTTCATGAATCTGTATATCAAAGCTCTCTAGAATATACTTGGAAGAGGATTTTTAAAGTAACTGTAACCCTGAAATGCTGGGGCGAATACGTCAGTATGCTTTCAAGTGAAACACATTTCTTGGAAGTGAATAACACAAAATTTCAATGACACCTATGATTCAGCCACTGACATTTTACAACAGTAATATCCCTTCCTGTTTCAAAACTGTGGATTTCAAAGCAATCCCCACCCAGAGGGTTATACAAGTGTGGGCTTTGACTTTAGCTGTGAGCTCCTGAAACTGTGTACAATGCATAGGTTCCTAAAACCATAGGCATCTTTCTGTCTACACTCTCTCATATTCTACATCTAATCTGTTAGATGAATCCTTTTGGCTAAACCTCTGAATTACTCTGAGGATCAGATACCACTGCTGACCAAACTCACCGGCATCGCCCTGAGGGCTGAGCCGCCATCTTTTTCCCCCAGGAATTTCTGCATCCTTGGTCTCCACCACTCCGGCACAAGTCCGAGACGTTTCCCAACACAGGTAAGCAGACGATAACCGCCTTGCTCAATGCTTTGCAATAGCTCTCCAAGGTAGTCAGCGAAACAGACTTAAATATCTGGTACCCTGTCACACTGAGTCTTCATCTTGTATTTCTCCTACCCTCCCTGCCTTCAAGTCAGAGGTTACCTGGGAGACACCTGCTCACTCCTGCCTTGGGGTCTCTGCATTGTTTGGTCCCCACACCTGTGTAGCTCCCTCCCTCACTCCTTCCAACTCTTCCTTCAAGAACCGTCATGGCCGTTTTGCTTTCCCTTTCTGCCTTTAGACCTTAGTGAAAATTTCAGCCCACAACTCCACACTTCTGCTCCGCAGCCTGCCTGCTCTACGTCAACTGTTTCAATAGCACTAGCTATTCTATTTTTCTAAAATAATTTTTACTTTATTTACTATATTCTTCATTGACTCTTTTACTAATTGTACGACCCCCAAGGGTAAGGATTTTTGTTTTGTTCATCACCAAAATATCTTCAGCGTCCTGTCTGGGACAACTCTGTATCAGAAAACAGATATGGACCACAGGATATCACTTATAGGTGGAATCTAAAATATGACACAAGTGAACCTACCTATGAAACAGAAACAGACTCACAGACATAGAGAACAGACTGATGGTTGCCAAGAGGGAGGGGGTTGGGGGAGGGATGGAGTGGGAGTTCGAGGTTAGCTAATGTTAACTATTATATATACAATGGATAAACAACAAGGTGCTGCTGCAGAGCACAGGGAACTATATTCAACGGCCTATGATACTCCATAGTGGAAAAGAATGTATGTTTGTATAACTGAATCACCTTGCTGTACAACAGAAATTAACACAACATTGTAAATCAACTATACTGCAGTTAAAAATTATAAATAAAAGAAAACAGGTATTAAATAAATAAAGCAGCAGCCCACCTGGACATTTCTTTATCAATAAATAAATGAAAATATGAACACAATTTCTACAATTTCTCTTTAAACTAACTTAATTCAATAGGGCATAGTACCCATAAGGGTGAACTGCAAAGTCTGTTTATTTTATCTCTCGGCATGCCACCTGATTACTAAAATAGTTATCGCCATTGATTGCATCCCTTTGCACCATTTTCTATCCTTACGAAAGAGTTTTGGGCATTGACTCTGGTAGAGCCTTTCTAGGGACCCCAGTTATTGAGTATGATGAATGCATTCCATGAAAACAAAAGATTGGGGCAAATGCAGAAACTCACCAGGACTTAGAGAAAGGCATAAAAACAAACAAGAGAATACGCTACAAAATGAGTGTTCATTTGAAAATGTATTAAAAAAAAATCTGCCCATCAATTCTTGTAATAACCTATAACGGAAAAGAATCTGGAAAAGAATGATATATATACATATATATGCCTGTACACCTGAAACTAACACAACATTGTGGATTAACTATAGTTCAATCTAAAAAATGGTTTAAAAAATCTGCCCACAATCATTTTTATAAATTAAACAATTACGGGAAAAAAACAGTTTCATGTGTCAGTAAAGATTCAATAAAAACCATCAGGCTTACTCATATCTTCAATATTTATTGAGCACCTACCGCACAGGTGTATGCAGTAGCCTAGGTGTAGTGAATAAAACAGGCATGCAACCCTCTTTGTTCCTCTTAAACATCCTTGACAGGGAACAACAGCACAGCAGGAGCTCGGAAATACTTCTGTGTCTTTGCTGCAAGCGTTTGCATCCTTCGGTTTGATAAAAGTTTGTGGATGCCTGTTATTTGCAGAGTACCAAGGCAGCCAACAAAGGTGGAAGGATAAATGACACATGATTTAGCCCCTGTTTACTAAGAGCCCTCCGTCTAATAAATGCACAAAGATTTGGAAGAAGGTAGGGACTTCTTTGGCAATTGGGTCGTGGTTATTGTTTTGCTATCTCTCTCTCTGCTCCCCGAGATAGTTTTATATTTCAGAGTTCACAGGCATTACTGGAATCCACTATACCTCAGGCATGTCTGTGTCTTTAGGGGTAGGAATGTAACCCACCCAGAAATGGGACATGGTGTGGAGGACGGTTATGATATAGACACAGGGTACCATTGGCATATAAGGAAAAATCTGGTAACTTCTTTTATAATTTTTACAATTTTTTATAACTTAAAGAATTATTTTGTTATTGACTTTAGGTAAATGCTCAGGTCATTAACTCTTTGGCAATACATTTGTAAGCAATATTATTTGCAAAGAAATTAACAGTGCAAATTACCTCTATGATAAACAAATTTGTGTGTATCCCCTTTATGTTATGGACCCTAGGATACTAATTCCCATTTGTGTCACTAAATTAAAATAATAACCGAGCTGACAAAGAAGGGTCAATGTTCACAGACTGGGTGGATGACTGCTAAATCAATTGTGGAAAACTCTCAATGTAAACAAAAATAAATATCCAATGTGTAATAGCTACCTAAAGGTACCCGCAGAAATGAGTAAGGAAGCAGAAGAAGGAGAGTTTTAAAGTGGAGACCATTTAAAGAAAAAAAATAATGACTTAAGATGGAACAAAATTACACTAGATGAAGGTGATATTTGAAACTTAAAATTTTCTGATTTTAGTTGACTTTTTTTTTTTTTTTTGAGGAACAGCCAAGCTTGTAACCACAGGATGGAAATCCACAGGGCCAAGAGGAAACACCACAAAGAATTCACAGAAGCAGAAGTGAGACAGTCCTTGCACAAGGCTCACGCACGCAGGGATTCCAAAGCATCTTGGCCATTTTCTATCACATTCTTTCTGTCCTTTTTAATTGTTCTGTCATTGTTTGTAAGTGGAAAAATCACTTTTCCAAGAGTTCCAAGGGAATTCAAAAACTGGACGGTCATGTCCACGTATATGTGGAATCTAATACACAACAAACTAGTGAATAAAATAAAAAGAGAAGCAGACTCACAGATACAGAGAACAAACTAGTGGTGGCCAGGGGTGGGACGTGGGTATGGGGGTGAGGGAATGGGAGTTACAAACTACTGGGTGTAAGACAGGCTACAAGGATGGATTTTACAACATGGGGAATATAGCAAATATCTTGTAATAACTGTAGATGGAGGGCAACCTTCTAAAATTATATGAAAGAGTAAAAAAATTTTTAAGGCTTCCCTGGTGGTGCAGTGGTTGAGAGTCCGCCTGCCGATGCAGGGGACACGGGTTCATGCCCTGGTCCAGGAAGATCCCACGTGCTGCGGAGCGGCTGGGCCCGTGAGCCATGGCTGCTGAGCCTGCGCATCTGGAGCCTGTGCTCCGCAATGGGAGAGGCCACAACAGTGAGAGGCCCGCGTACCGCAATAAAAAAAAAAAATTTTTTTTTAAAATAGGAACAAAAGAATTAATTCTAAATGTTAAGAGTCAATACTTTAACTATCTAGAACTCTTGGGAAATTTTTTAAAAATCAAAATTCTTATATTGGGTCTTATAATAAAATAGCTACCAGGTTACTCGTGGTCCTCAGTGAAAATCCTCTACGTTCATCTATATGTTAATAAAATGAAGTACCTATGATGTACAAGGAAACTTCCTCTCGTGCTGTTTGATCTTAACAACTCGATCTAGTAAACAGCTCATAGAGACTCATCGGTAGGAATAGTATTATTGATCCTAGTTTTCTGCTGGGGATAATTAGATTAGCAAATCCAATTAAGTAGCTCCCATCAGAACTGCCAGCCTGGAAGAAAATCCGAACTCAGTTGTCCCGATTCTTACTCACCTGCATTGTGTTCAATATGACTTCACCCCCACAGCCAGTGTCACATAGGTTGCCAACAAATACTGGTCCTATGTAATGTTTGTAAATTAAGCGGGAAAATGTATAAACTTGAAGTTATTAGCACAATAATAACCTATTTCAAATAATTTCAAATATGAGGTGGCAAAGGTTTATCCCACATAAATTCTATGCCAAGTCCGTACCAAAAGTATTTTCATCATAAAGGCTTTTCTCTCCTTTCTGTGACATATAAAAGCATCATTGAGGGACAAGAAACGAGAAATTAGTCCGCAAGAGGAATGTTTTGCCAAAGCTACAACATCCATTGTAGGACAGATGTGTGACTGCCTCATGTAACATGATCAGAGTCACTCCTCTTAGTCCTAAATCCGCCGCATTCTAAAAATACATTACAAAACAGGCTGTCCTATTGAGGCCACATTCTTTGTTTCCTTTTGGATTGAATATTCTCCTTGTCTGTCGGCCACACAGGAAAAGCTGTATTCACAAAGCAAACAAGGATTCGACACAGTTATGTCAAAAGCATGGGTCAAGAAATGGTTTCCTTCTGCCTGTTTCCCCCTTAATAATGTTTAATTAATGTAACTGATCGTATTACTTATACATTAGATAAATATGTAATTAATTAGACTTGAATGACCCATGCTATAACACAGTTCTTATCTTTCATGATGCTGATGTAGACATAAAGATAACAGGTATACATTGCACAGGAATGGAGGCTAAATCGATCCCCGGGATTTTTTCTTGGGGTCTCAGTGCAAGGACAGTGCCCTACATTTGTAGGGTCTGCATTGAGCCAAGGGTAGCTACTGATCTCACCACGCACCTTCGATGGGGACAGATCCAGTGATACTTGCAACCAGGATCCACTGCCTGCCAGCAGGGATTTGTTTGATCACACGGAGCATGGCAGGCAAATCTGATCTCAGGTCCTCAAGTTTCCACTAATCCAGGCAGACTTCTGGGTTTTTTTTTTTAAATAAACTTTTGGTTTCAGACTCATTTTTAGATTGGCAGAAAATGTACCATGACAGTGCAGTATTCCCACGTATTCCCTTCACCCAGCTTCCCCTAATATTAACATCTTGCATAAACATGGTTCTTTGGTCAATGACTTAAATATAGGTAGCACACCATTAATAAGACTCCAGTTTTAATGGGTTCATGATATTTTCTTAAATATATAACGATGTACCAGGCATGTGTGAGAGGCCAGGGTGGTGCTTTGTGTGTGTTTCCTTTTTTAAAAAATATTTGATTTAAGTATCGTTGATTTACAATATGTCATTTTCAGGTGTACAGCACAGTGATTCGGTTTTTTATACATATATATACATATACATATATATGTGTATATATATATATATTTTTTTTGGATTCCTTTCCCTTATAGGTCATTACAAGATACTGAGTAGAGTTCCCTGTGCTCTACAGTAGGTCCTTGCTGATTATCTATTTTATACATAGTAGTGTGTATATGTTCATCCCAAACTCCTAGTTTATCCCCCCTCCTTTCCCCTCTGGTAACCGTAAGTTTGTTTTCCAAGTCTGTGAGTCTGTTTGTGTTTTGTAAACAAGTTCATCTGTATCATTTTTTAAGATGCCACATACGAGTGATATCATATGGTATCTGTCTTTCTCTGTCTGACTTACTTCACTTAGTATGATCATCTCTAGGTCCATCCATGTTGCTGCCAATGGCATTATTTCAGTCTTCTTTTTATGACTGAGTAGAATTCCATTGCATATATAAACCACATCTTCTTTATCCATTCCTGTCAGTGAACACTTGGGTTGCTTCCTTGTCTTGGCTGTTGTCAATATGTATTTTCTAAAGAAGTCCTCACAGTAACATATGCATATGCTGAATCTAAGATGCATAGGGTTAAGTTGTCTCAACACTGGGTGCCTTGCAGTTGACCCCCAGGATTGAAAAGGAAGGACCATTTGATTAGAAGGATAAGTGAGTTTCATTCCTCTGCTGTACTGACCTTTTTGTGAGCAAAATGTTTGCTGCTGAATCTATCCCTTGATCACTCTCATTCTGATTCAAGCTAATTATAGATTTCAGCCCTAAATAACTAACAAAAGTGCTTCATCCACCAAACCTCTCAAAATCGAGCAGTTGGATTTTAACAGTCCAGGTAAGAATACTTTCTAGGTAAACTTTAAAAGACAGAATGACTGAAATAAGGCAACAATTTAAACCATCTCTTTAGGATCTGAACGCTTTAGTGTAAATAAATACCAACTCAAAGTAATTCTTAGTAAATGTAAGGTAGATGTTGACGGCTGTGCTTGGCACTTGTATTATAATGAGTAGTGACAGGTTTCTTCAGGGAATTTTATAAATCCTAAACACACCACAAAAACAGCATTCACGGATTATCTATTGATAAAATTTTTTTTAAAATGTCTATTTTATTGAACTGTATTTTGTAAAGGTGATGTTTCCCTTGGATAATAATTCAAGTTCAGAAGACAACGCTATTTATTTTTACGTATAAATACTACTTTTCTTATAACCAATTTGTGTAGATGCTTAACACAACACAAGAAGGCAGCTTTCTAAATGTCACTGGACAGTGACTGCACAGGAATTTATTTGAGGGCAAATCTGTGGACCAACTCCTAAAACTGATAATTTTTAAACTACCAGATTTGCTCTCTTAAATCCCATCCACCAGCTATTGGTTTAAACTTAAAAATTCATCATTTTAGGGACTCCCCTGGTGGCGCAGTGCTTAAGAATCCTCCTGCCAATGCAGGGCACACGGGTTCAAGCCCTGGTCCGGGAAGATCCACATGTGTGGAGCAACTAAGCCCGTGCACCACAACTACTGAGCCTGCACTCTAGAGCCCGCGAGCCACAACTACTGAGCCCACGTGCCGCAACTACTGAAGCCCACGCATCACAACTACTGAAGCCCACGCACCTAGAGCCTGTGCTCCGCAACAAGAGAAGCCACAACAATGAGAAGCCCGCGCACCGCAACAAAAAGTAGCCCCTGCTCACTGCAACTAGAGAAAGCCCGTGCGCAGCAACAAAGACCCAACACAGCCAAAAATAAATAAATGTAAATTTTCAAATATATAAATAAAATGTATATTTAAAAAAATCCTTCCCAAATGCAACCACACTTCATTATTCCTTGTTGTCAAAACGCACCTAAAATATCTCACGATTTGTCAGCCTGCCACTGCGAGAAGTGACACATTTTGACAACCACACTGCGTGTGACAAGCACATGTTAAGATATTAGGTCTTCCTGTTCTTTCTTCCAGCCATTTCTCTTTTCAATAGGAGTTCATTTTCTGGTTCAGGTCGTGATGCCAGATTCTGGTTTGGTCCCCACGAGAAGTCTTTGGTCACATACAGAATGCCACAAGTGGGCAACAGGCAAGGGACACAGTTTCTACCCACCTTAATAAGTGGAAAACCATGTCCCAGTTGCAGAAAAGATACCTGGAGTTGTGGAGGTCCACAGACAGCAGGCGTTTAGACCATCAGCGTTCTTTAGATTCGTAAAAACTAACAATAATAATAATGATTTGATCATCAACAAGCCTAGATCATCCTGGTTGCAACAGAGTTAGAAAATTTTTCTCTACCAATTGTTATACAAGGTTCTCATTTTTAAAAAGCTGTGCAACTAGGGAGATCAGCTCGATGTTTCGTGAAAACCTAGATGGGTGGGAGAGGGAGGGTGGGACGGAGGCTCAAGATGGAGTGGATATGGGGATATAGGTATACATATAGCTGATTCACTCTGTTGTACAGCAGAAACTAATACAATATTGTAAAGCAATTATACTCCAATAAAGATATTTTTAAAAGTTGTGCAATGTCATTAAATGATACATTTCAAAAATTGTCAGGGTCATTAAGAAAAATCAAATTGTTCAAGCACTGGTTTAAATATACCCAACAGGACAAGCTTCCAATTATAAGATAAGTAAGTCCTGGGGATGTAATGCACAGCATGCATGGTAACTGTAGTTAATAATACTGTATGACATCTTTAAAAGTTGCTAAGAAAGTAGATCTTAAAAGTTCTCAGCACAAGAAAGATGAGACTGTAACTACAGGTGGTGATGGATGTTAACTAGACTTACTGTGGTGATCATTTCACAATACATACAAATACAGAACCATCATGTTGTACACCTGAAACTAATACAATGTTAATATGTCAAGTATATCTCAATAAAAATAAATAAAAAGTAAAAGAAATCTATTTCTCACTCTACTCATCTAATTCATTATTAATTTGGAAAATTTGATGTCCATACAAGATTATTAAGGCATGGTTATTGAGTTTATTAAAATATTCCTAAAAGGGTTAGAGTTATGTTTTAGAAATTTTACTACAGAAGGTAAGTATGACAAAATCAAATTCAAATTCAAGGGGAAATAAATGACTTGGGAATATAAAATGACTTTAAACAACAGATTAAACAATATAAGCAATCATCATTGTTAGTTAACAATTAAGCACTTTTGAATCAATACTTTGTTTTAAAGTGGATGCATGAATGTGAAAAAGAGTGGAAACGGGGCTTCGCAGTGGTTGAGAATCTGCTTGCTAATGCAGGGGACATGGGTTCGAGCCCTGGTCTGGGAAGATCCCACATGCCGCGGAGCAATTAGACCTGTGAGCCACAACTACTGAGCCCGCGCGTCTGGAGCCTGTGCTCCGCAACAAGAGGCCGCGATAGTGAGAGGCCTGCGCACCGCGATGCAGAGTGGCCCCCGCGTGCCACAACTAGAGAAAACCCTCACACAGAAATGAAGACCCAACACAGGCAAAAATAAATAAGTAAATAAATAAAAAGCCAAGCATTTGAAGCCCTTAAAAAAAAAAAAAGACTGGAAATGGAAAGCAGTAAAATTATTCATTTGTATTAAATGCCTTTTGAAGGAAGATTAAAGATGTCTCCTTGATTTTTTCCTTTATAAGAAGTTTCACTCTTTCACTTGTGATAATTAATCACAAATGTTAGTCATCTCCAATCCCCACGCTGTTATCCAGCCTCTTTCAAGTTTTTCTCACATTTGGAAATGAATTCTTTTTGTTGGGGCTTGTAATGAAGATCAATAGTTTAGATGCTGCTTAAATAGCTTTTAAAAATTCAAAGAACAAAGGACTATTTTTAAAACTTCAAAATTTTCATCATATTCTCTCTTGAGCCAACATCACGACCGTATTTCTTGCCTTCATGTCAACATCTAAATATTGTAAGGGAACTCACAATGACTCAGCATATTTTACTGGGTAAAAGCAAGGCTGAGACAGTTTGATTAAAAGCTTATAAGTGAAAACACCAACTATCTAGTTCTCATTGAGGATGACCTAGTTGGACTAATAACTAGACTTGAGTGTAGAACAAGTGATCTGGTTGGCTCTATAGGTTCTAAAGAATCCTAGACAAATGCCATCCAAGAATCATCAGCTCTAAAACATCTATGTATGATTAAACATTCCCCATAAAGTGGCATAGAGGGAGCATACCTCCACATGATGAAGGCCATATATGACAAACTCACAGCTAACATCATACTCAATGGTGAAAAACTGAAAGCACTTCCTTTCAGATCAGAAACTAGACAAGGATGCCCACTCTCAACATTTTTATTCAACATAGTTTTGGAAGTCCTAGCCACAGCAATCAGAGAAAAAGAAAAGGAATCCAGATTGGAAAGGAAGAAGTAAAACTGTCACTGTTTGCAGATGACATGATACTATACCTAGAAAATCCTAAAGATGTCACAAGAAAACTACTAGCGCTCATCAATGAATTAGGTAAAATTTCAGGATATGAAATTAATACACAAAAATCTGTTGCATTTCTATACCCTAACAAACTATCAGAAAGAGAAATGCAGGAAACCCATTTACCATCACATCAAAAAGAATAAAATACCTAGGAATAAACCTACCTAAGGAGGCAAAAGAGCTATACTTGGAAAACTATAAGACACTGATGAAATAAATTGAAGACAATACAAATGGAAAGATTTACTGTGTCTTTTAGGATTGGAAGAATCAATATTGGTAAAATGACTGTACTACTAAGGAAATATACAGGTTCAGTGTAATCCCTATCAAATTACCAATGGCATTTTTCATAGAACTAGAACAAATAATTTTAAAATTTGTATGGAAACACAAAGACCCTGAATAGCAAAAAACAGTCTTGAGAAAGAACGGAGATAGGGGAATCATACGCTCTAACTTTAGACTATACTTCAAAGCTACAGTAATGAAAACAGTATGGTACTGGTGCAAAAAACAGACACACAGATCAATGCAATAGTATAGAAAGTCCAGAAATGAACCCAAGAACTTATGGTCAATTAATCTACAACAAAGGAGGCAAGACTATACAATGGAGAAAAGACAGTTTCTTCAATAAGTGGTGCTGGGAAAACTGGACAGCTACATGTAAAAGAATGACATTAGGGCATTCTCTAATACCATATACAAAAACTAAAAATGGATTAAAGACCTATATATAAGATTGGATACTATAAAACTCCTAAAGGAAAATGTAGAATGCTCTTTGACATAAATCACAGCAATGTTGTTTTGATCCATCTGCAAAAGCACACAAAAGCAAAAATAAACAAATGGGGGCTTCCCTGATGGCGCAGTGGTTGAGAGACCGCCTGCCAATGCAGGGGATATGGGTTCGTGCCCCGGTCCGGGAAGATCCCACATGCCGCGGAGCGGCTGGGCCCGTGAGCCATGGCCGCTGAACCTGCGCGTCCGGAGCCTGTGCTCCGCAACGGGAGAGGGCACAACAGTGAGAGGCCCGCGTACTGCAAAATAAATAAATAAATAAAAATAAACAAATGGGACCTAATTAAACTTAAAAGGTTTTGCACAGCAAAGGAAATGATCAACAAAATGAAAACACAATCTACTGAATGGGAGAAAATATTTGCAAAGGATATGACCAATAAGGGATTAATATCCAACATATATAAACAGCACATACAACTCAACATCAAAAAAAAAAACCAAACCTGATAAAAAATGGGCAGAAGAACTCAACAGACATTTTTCCGCAGGAGACATACAGACAGCCAACAGTTACATGAAAAGATGCTCAACATTGCTAATCATCAGGGAAGTATAACTCAAAACCACAATAAGATATCACATCACACCTGTCAATGGCCATCATCAAAAAGAACACAAATAACAAATGTTGGCAACGATGTGGAGAAAAAGGGAACCTCCTACACTATGGGTGGGAATGTAAATTGGTGCAGCCACTATGGAGAACACTATGGAGATTCCTCAAAAAACTAACAAAAGAACTACCATATGACCCAGAAATTCCACTCCTGGGTATATATGCAAAAAACCCAAAAACTCTAAGATACATGCACCCCAATGTTCGTAGCAGCATTATTTACAATATCCAAGATATAGAAGAAATCTAAGTGTCCATCCACAGAGGAATGCATAAAGAAGATATGGTATGTATTTCTGTATATACATATGTGTGTGTGTGTGTGTGTATAGTGTAATACTACTCAGCCATAAAAAAGAGTGAAACCTTGCCATTTGTAGCAACATGGATGGACTTGGAAGGCATTATGCTAAGTGACATAAGTCAGACAGAGACAGGCAAATACTGTATGCTATCACTTATACGTGGAATCTGAAAAATACAAGAAACTAATGAATAAAACTAAAAAGAAACAGATACAGAGAACAAGCTAGTGGTTACGAGTGGGGAGAGGTAAGTGGGGAGGGGCAACACAAGGGTCGGGGATTAAGACGTACAAACCATTAGGTAGAAAACAAGCTGTAAGAATATACTGTACAATACAGGGAATATAACCAATATTTTATAATAACTATAAATGGAATACAACCATTAAGAATTGTGAATCACTATATTGTACACCTGTAACTTATATAATATTGCACAGCAATTATACTTCAATTAAAAAATTAAGAAGCTTAGCACTGTGCTAGGTCCTAGCTATTTGGAAACAAATCATAATGTCTCAACACTGGCCAGCTTGAGGGTCCTTTCGAGGCCTTTGAGAATCCTCAATCATAGCATATGGGATCTGAAAAAATGAGAAATTGGATGTGGGTGGAATAAAAAAGATGAGGGCCAAACATCACCCTTATTGAAGATAAAAGCCCAGTTGTATTGTTCTGTTCTATTCCGTTCTGCTCCATACCATTCCATCCTAGTCTATCCCATTTTACCCTATCCTATTTTATTCTATATCTAGGGACCAATGGGCTTTCCCATCCTGAACCCCATGACTACATGTACATATATACCTAGTTATATGTAACACAGCCAGGTTGAGTGGACACTGCCCTCCCCACCCGAGATGCCCATGCATGTAAAACATGTAGCAGAAAGGAGTATTGGGAAGGAGGCTGCATGACCCCTGATGGCCTTTGCAGAGGGTGGAGAGGGAGAGAGACAGAGACAGAGACAGAAAGAGAGACAAGGTCAGGTTTTCAGCATCCAGCTACAATTCTCTAGAGAAAGCCCGCATGCAGCAACGAAGACCCAACACAGCCAATAAATAAATAAATAAAAATAAAGACCTTTAAAAAAAAGAAAAAAAGACTACCATACCCTATATCCTGATCCTACACTTACTAGTATAATATTTTCCCTTAGAATTTTTGTCCGGTCTGTGCATTTCCATGAACACCTTCATGAAGACTGACAGTTACTTATGCTGTCCTACACACAGGCTCCTGGTATCCTCATTGAATCCTAAAGACATGATTTTCATTCATAAATGTAGTAAACATCATAAACCTAGCATATCGATACGTGAGACAAATTATTCTTTACAACTGTATTAACTCACTTTATCATTCTTTCAATAATAAAACTCATTCATCACATCTCGTCCTGTTCACATATTTAATACATTTTGTTAGAAAACAACATATCCGTTGTCAAAAGGCCATGCACATACTTTGAACAGGCACACACCCCAGGTATTTTGGGGTGTGAATGATAAGGCAGAGGTAATGAGGATTACTTTGAAGGGGCTTCCTTCTTGGTGTTCACTAGCGTGCCTCACTTAACTTTTCTTCTCATCGTTCTCTTAGCAGTCACTTAAGGGAGAATCCTGTCACGTGGTTTATCATCTTTCTTTAAAGCAGAGATCATTCTAAGATGCTCCATAAATCAGATCTCCACAGAAAAACTGGAAGAGTAAAGGAAAAGACGTCCTTCTTTCCGTCAGCACGGGTTTCATGAACTCCTACTACATGGCCCTGCATTACAGCAATGGACCAAACGAAGCGACTGCATAGCAGTGTATCTCTGAATGGAACAGGACAGGCGATCACAGATAGACACCCGTGACGTGGTAGTTGCCAACGGCAAGAATAGAAAGGACTGGAATGCGCGTTCAGGGGGCTCATTTAGGTGCTCACTTAGGTTGTTCCAGTATTTCTGTCAACCACAGTGAAGTGTGAACTGTACTTCAGAGACGGAGGACCATGGCTTGAATCTAAGATCTACCGATTTTCTTTTCTCTTTTCCTTGTGTGTGTGGAGGTGCGGGCGTGGGGAGAAACTGGCTACTTCAAACACGCCGTCAGTACCTGCTAAATGCCAAGACTCTGCTAAGTATCTGATGCATACTATTTAATCCTCATTACGACCATACTGCGTTACGCTGCATCGTGTCGAGAGTTCTGTGTTGAGTTGTGACCTCGTGCTGTGTTATTGGCATGGATGGAAGAGTGTCCCCAACCCCCACATTCATGTGCTGAAGCCCTAACCCCCACCGTGACTCCGTTTGGACATAAAGTCTTCGAGGACGTGATTATGGTAAAGTGAGGAGAGGCCACATGAGATCACAGCAAGATGTCCACCTGCGAGCTGAGCTGAGAAGCCTCACCAGAAACCAGCCCTGTTCACACACCATGATCTGAGATGTCTAGTTTCTGGAACTGGGAGAAAATTAATTTCTGTTCTTCAAGCCACCCATTCTGTGGTGTTTTGTTATGGCAGCCCTAGTAAGACCAATACGTTATGTTATCTTGCTGTGCTATACTATGGAATGGAATGTTACGCTTGCCACGTTGCCAGCGCAGAAACTGAAGTGCAGAGAGACTCAGGGATTCACCTTGAGGCACAGGGCAACGAAGAGTCAGGGTGGAAATGCCACCCGCAACAATCTAAAGACAAGGCAATCCTGTGCACACTCTCTCCTGCGGGCGTTACCACCCTGCGCAAAACACCTAACCTCTTAGAGTCACAGATCCATTATCAGCCAATGAGGGCTCTGATGTAGGTTACAGCCCTTTGGTCTGTGGTACACATAACTCACTAGAGTCATGAGGGTATAATAATTACATTACTGTCTTTCAAAGACAACAATATTTAGGGTCATATAAAGAGCTCATTGGCACTTATGGAAACCACCCCAGTCTGTTCCTCTTGGGAAAGCCCTTCGTGTCTAGATGTTTACCCTCAATTGCTCAGCGTTGGGTCAAGATAAACCATGTTTTTGGAGCTAGGGTGTGCGGTCACAGTCTGCGCGTCCAAAGTCTTGTCTATTACTCCCAGTACTCAAATGAATGGCATTGTGATTCTCGATCTACCTTGTTCCCAGTCAAAGGAAAGGAAAGTCAGACTATCTTTTTTTTTTTTTCTTTTTTTTTTTGCGGTACGTGGGCCTCTCACTGCTGTGGCCTCTCCCGTTGCGGAGCACAGGCTCCGGACGCGCAGGCTCAGCAGCCATGGCTCACGGGCCCAGGCGCTCCGTGGCATGGGGGATCTTCCCGGACCGGGGCACGAACCTGTATCCCCTGCATCGGCAGGCGGACTCTCAACCACTGCGCCACTAGGGAAGCCCAGTCAGACTATCTTTGATGACTACTTCAAATTTCCTCATTATGTAAACCCTCACTGAAGACCAGACGTACTTATGTGGAATCAAATTTAAGAACTCATTAATCAATGTAAACTTTGAATCTCCTCTCCCCTTTTTCATGTTCTGCCTAAATCCAACCGCTGGAAGTGGAGAAACTTCCAAACCACTGACCATAAATAATAAAAACTGACAAAAGAGCATGAGCCCAAATACCTCTAAAGCTGTGTTAAATGAAGGCGAGCGAGTTCACGGACTGTCAGCTGATGTGTACATAAAAAGATGTGACGCTCTGAGGAAAAGGTGCGAAACAGAAAATGATATTTTGATTCAGGAATGGAATTCAAGGCTCATACTTTAAGATATACAATTTTTAAGTTACTTTAGGGGACTTCCCTGGTGGTGCAGTGGTTAAGAACCCACATGCCAATGCAGGGGACACGGGTTCGAGCCCTGGTCCAGGAAGATCCCACATGCCGCGGAGCAACCAAACCCATGCGCCGCAACTACTGAGCCCACGAGCCACAACTACTGAGCCCATGTGCCACAACTACTGAGCCTGTGCTCTAGAGCCCGCGAGCCACAACTACTGGGCCCGCGTGCCACAACTACTGAAGCCTGCATGCCTAGAGCCTGTGCTCCACAACAAGAGAAGCCACCGCAATGAGAAGACCGTGCACCCCAACAAAGAGTAGCCCCCGCTCGCTGAAACTAGAGAAAGCCCGCGTGCAGCAATGAAGACCCAATGCAGCCAAAAATAAATAAATAAGTTACTTTAGATAAACATTAAGTGTGCTCAGAGATCCTTTTCAGGAGTGAAAACTCCCTAAGCTCTTCAACTACTTCTACTCTGGAGTACGAGTGATTTTTTTAATCACCATTGACACATTTTACGTATAGGATTTTTGCCGTTAAATATATATGCATATGTATATGTCATCATGTTGTTTTTTTTTTCTTTGCACTGCAACTGTCAGTGTTTCCTGGTGATCCTTCTTCTGCAGAGGCTAGAACTTGACTCAGTGAGATTCTGGCTTTTTGCCAAAGGTTTTCAACACGGGTGCACCCACGGTCTGACAGCAAACAATTCATTTAGATGGAAATTTTCTCCATCCTTGCATCACAAGTGTCATGCGTTAAATTTTAGGTGACAAATGCAAAAACAGGTGCTTTAGAGTGTGACTTCCTAACAAGGGACCAGTTAAGAAGGATGCATGAAAAAAGTACATTACAGGTGAATTGGAAAATACTGGACTAATGTAACTATGGGCAAATCGTGTGCTTTGGTAGTTGATCGTTACTTTGGGAAATGTTGGAAAAACCAAGTCATTAATTACACTAAGGAAGAGACAGTTGGTGCAACCTTTCCCTGGCACCCAAGTCAAAAACAGGCTCAGCCAGAATGACGGCTCAAGAGGAATTCTCACTCACCCTCAGGGGAATCACGGCAATGTTTTGTGGTTACAACTAGGAAACCTATTCCAGGTCACCAGCAGCAAGAGTTTTCTCTGGAATAAAAACTGGTGGGTCTAACAATTGAGAAAGGTTAGGCCAGTCCCAACAGCATGATGGGGCTGCCTTTGTATCCTCATGTTTGTGATGCAAAAGCCACTCAACAGCCTTGCAGCCTCCAAGACAAATGTTTGCATTAAAAATTAGTCCCCAGGGAGCTTGTATGTCTCCTCCAATAATTCGGACTTGATTTTGCAGGTAATGCAATGTGACAAGGTAACGACCTGCCAAAACGAATCAAATCCAGTCAAAACTTGAAAGACAGTGTTTTCTAAGCCTGTTTGGGGAAAAAACAAACAAACAAACATACATCTCTTTACGGACTACCAGCATTGGCTATTAATGTTCTTGGGATAGATCTGAAATAAAAACCTAAAAATTATATAAATATCCAAGCAGTTTAGTAATATATACTAAATCTCTATTTTTTAATAGATATTATGTATTACTAAATCTCTCCATGTTATCTCTCTATATATTAGTGCTATATAAATATATCTCTATATATTACTAATACAGTAATAGTAGTATATATTACTGATGTAGTAAATTAGTAATATATTAATAAATATTACTATTAATTAGAATATATTTACCATGTTATTAAATTTAATAGATTTAACATATTGTTACATTTAATATATTTAATGTATTATTAAAATATATTAATAATATTACTAAATTAGTAATATATTACTAAATCTCTCTCTACATAGAGATTTAGTAATATATAGAAATATACTTGAGAGAGAGGGAGAAAAATAGTGGGAGAAAAGAATTTCTAAACTGCACAAACATATATACATGAGTATATATATATATGATTATACATACGAGTATAAACATGCATGCACATATGCATACATAAAACAGCAGATAGGTAAGACACCTATATTATATATGACTCATATGGCAATATTAGGGTTCCCAGTGTAACCCAAAAGAATTTGTTGCTTCCAGGACAGACAGATAAAGGGAAGGAAGAATGTATATACATTAAGGATGGGGGCCAAACATCACCCTTACTGAAGATAAAAGCCACGTTGTACCGTTCTTACTATAATAACAATACACACACATGACACATGTGTATATATGTGTGTCTGTAACACCCATGTATATATTTGTAATAAAAGTGTAGAACAGAAGTAAGGACGCAGATACAGACACGCATTAGAATACATAACGCAGTGTATCAGAGCAGAACTGGAAGACGTGGTTTTCTCCATTTTTAGAGGAGGGATTGGAAATGTAGCTTTTTAAACGTGCGACAAGTTGTTACAAGAACCGACAAGAATATAGCAAACACTTGTTTCTGGACCCCAAAACCCAGGATCTGTGCCAAAGAGCCCTTAATGCCCCCACCCCCGAAACCCCATATATATTTCAAGCACTTTTAGTTTTAAAATTCTACATAGGAAATTCCCTTGTGAAAAACAGCATACCCTTCAAGGATGTCACAAATGGCAACTGGCCCTCAAGGCTGAGTTACGGCATCTTCCTAGACAGAGTCAGGGTAAATCCTGAGGCCATCAATACACTACACACTAACATGGGAAGTCTCCTGGATTACACAATGAAAAGCAGTAATCCATGCCGCCCTGTTTATCCAGCCTTCTCATCTACCTTGCTCAAGCACCTCTAACACTTTCCGACTTCACTTCAGGAGGAAACACGTTTTTCCTGCACCAGGAAAAACGGCAGTGAAGCTACGGAGGGAAAGGACCCGAGTACATTTAAAGTTATCTGTGCGAACAGAAACAAATACTTAAACTTTTCCCACGGACTGTCCACGATCTGAAGAATTTTAGACGTGTTGGTACTGCTGTCTTGCTTCACAAGGCATTGACCTGTCATCACAATGGGCTGCAGATCCCAATGGTTAGTGATGGCTTTAAAAATGTATGCTTGTTAAATACTCTATGTTACTACTTAAATGTGGAATCTAAAAATAAAACGGTGACTATAAGAAGACAGAAGCAGACTCACAGGTATAGAGAACAAATTAGCGGTGACCAGTCGGGAGAGGGAAAATGGGAGGGGCGGGATAGGGGGAGGGGATTAAGAGATACAAACTACCACGTTTAAAATAAACAGGCTACAAGGATGTAGCGTACAACACAGGGAATACAGATGATACTTTACAGTAAATTTAAATGGAGTACAATCTACAAAAATTTTGAATCACTATGTTTTGCAACATTATGTAGGTTTCAGGTATATATAACTATCCTTTAATTTTAAAAAAATGTGGGTTTAGCCGAGTCACACCCATGCAATAAGGCAGGCAGACTGAGAAGCCAAAATGCTAACTTCAAACTCTAAATTATGTAGCAAGAGTATATTTTCTAGAAGTTACCACAAATCGAAAGTTGTTTGAAGAAAGGAGTGTCTGAAAACAAAACCCAAAGGTTTAATGTATTGCTTGCAGAGCAAAAACGTAGCTGGGTCGGGGCTTCGCTGGTGGCGCAGTGGTTGAGAGTCCGCCTACCGATGCAGGGGGCGCGGGTTCGTGCCCCGGTCCGGAAGGATCCCGCGTGCCGCGGAGCGGCTGGGCCCGTGGGCCATGGCCGCTGGGCCTGCGCGTCCGGAGCTTGTGCTCCGCGGCGGGGAGGGCGGGGGGCGCAGCAGTGAGAGGCCCGCGTGCCGCAAAAAAAAAAAAAAAACGTAGCCGGGTCTATAGAGTCAAGTGTGATTGAAGCTAACGATCAGCTGCTCTTATCCTATATTTGGAAAGTTCTGGCAAACTTTCAACACGGCATTTTCATGGGATGATTGATGGAAACATGGTTTCTGGTGGGAGGCTGGTGGCTGATGGGCTTGCTTTCCAAAGTACAAGGCTCTGTGGTTTGGCAGGTTTCAGACGCATCATTCCTGATGCATAGGTGACACTGATGGATTGGGTCACTCGGAAACCAGTTCTGGTGTTTTATGTGGCTATGGAGGGGGAATAAGTCTTATTTTTTTTCCCCTTGAATTTGGAGCGTAAGACCTGTGCATCCTCATGCATGTCTCGTGCATGGCTGGGTACACTCTTATGTACTTTGTCTATTTTATCTGCCTCTCCTCTACCCACCATGTTTGTCAATTGTCTATGTTCTTTGATTGTCTACTACTTTTAGTTTGACCTCCACACCTCAATCAAACCTGTGTGGTTCTGCTTTCAAAACTTCTCAAAGCCTGCCTTCTCCTTAGGAGCAATTTTCTTCACAAGGATTTCCAGGGGTCCCATGGTCCTCTGCATAACATTCAAAAGGTAATAGTCACAGAGACCTCTACCAAGGAAGGCAGATATCTGGTAACAGGAATAATACTGTCCAGACTCCTTACATGCGTGGATAACTGATCACTTTCCTCTCTAGAAAATGTTTTGTTTGCCACTTTAAGATGTGTAGGTTAAGATGCTCATGGTGTGAACAGATGCGAATTATAAGGAGCACTGTCATGTCTCCCAAAATCATATTCATTCTTACCTTTTCTGATCTCAGTTCTTACAACGGATGTGGGAAAAAAAATCAACATGTTGGGATAAAACTTCTAAAAGGATACACAAGTACTTTTCAAACCTTGCATTAGGAAGATGAGTCATATGTTGACGTTTATTATCTGTATGGATTCATGAGAAGCTTGTGGTTTTCCATGTAGAAAACCAAACAAAAAAATGCCTTCAATCCTACAGCAGAGACGGCTAGATTTTCCCTGATATCCATTTCACTTTTCCTCTTCAGTTAATGAACTGTGGTCTTTGTTCAGCCCTGGTCAGTAGGGCACAGACTGTATTTTTCAGCCCCTCTTGGGATTGGGTGTGTCCATGAGACCACACTGTGCACAGCTGGATGTAAAGATGCGTTGTCTGAATAACCTCCAGGAAACTTTAAGGCAGAGAGGTGAGCTCTTTACACTAGCCATTCCTTTCCTAACGGGAGGTTAAGAATTTACATTAAATCATGAAAAGACTCTGGACCAGCAACAAGGCAGAAAACCCCCTGATTTCTAATACCATTAATCACCATGCGAGTCCCAGAGCAATTATCTTCAAGCTACTTAAAGACTGACAGTCACTGTTCTTGGATGTTCAAGCCACTAAATGCATGGGATTTTGTTTTGTTTTACACTACCAGTCCAAAACCTACCTGAAACTGAGCAGGGCCCTGTGGAGCTCCTGGGGACAAAAGCCTTCCAGTGTCCCCCGTTTCTTCATTACAGGAAATACGCTTCATTCAGCCTCCATGACCTTCCCTGAATTCCAACGGGCAGATTCAAACAGTTGCTAATCAGGGAAGGGAGGGGATGCAGAGACGAGGGAGGAACAGTCAACAGAAACAACAGTACAGCCTGGGGGCAGGTCCTGGTTTCCTCTCAAAGGATACATGTAACAATATCTTTGAGCCGTTTTGCAGATACTGAAACCTCCACCAGGCAGGAGAAGGTCACTGCATGCTGCCCACCAGCACGCAGACCTCAGACCGGTTGGAACCAGAAGGTTGATGATGCTGACTCCCGACGACCTCACCACCAACCAATCAGAAGAGTGTCCACGAGCTGATCGGCCGCCCTTTGAACCATGACTATAAAACTCCTCCCTAACGCCCTCCGCGTCAGGACACAAAGTTTTTGAGGGCATTAGCCCACTGTGGCCCCCTTTGCCTGGCAAATCAAGAAAGCTATTCTCTTCTACTTTACCCAAAACTCCTCTGAGATTTAATTCAATGTCGGGATACAGAGGCTGGATTCGGCATCATAAGCAATCCGAATCTACTTTTAAATACAGTTTCTATCTTACAGTGGGGAAATGAATCCTCCCATGTATCTCTCTTACAAATAAATTGATTCCAGCCTATGTTCCTCTGGTTATACTTGAATAAAACTGGTTTGATAATAAGAAGCTTAGTCTTCAACATGGGATGTCCACATTGCATGATATAATAAACATAAGGCCTATTTATGTAAAGACCATCTTTAAAATTTTTTGGAATCTGAACATTTCATTATGGGAAGTGTTATTCTGAGAAACGAATGCAGAGGAGACACGTTTTATTTTCAGACACAAAATTTCAATTGTATGTACACTTTAACTTCTTGCTTCTGTAATTGATATTGGCTACGTCAACTCTGCAACTATTTGTCTATGACAGGTAGGTAAATGTTTTGGGATTTCATGCCAGTGTACAGTGAGGTATGCACAAAGAGATTTTCTTAATAAAAATGTGTTATTGATGCAGTGCTAATCTAGTATATATTACGCTTTCTTACACATTCAAAAATGTTGCTTTTTGCCTGTTGGGTTTAACAATTTATCAATATAGATGACCTGGATTTAAATAGCAGCTTAAGATAGTGACATATACTTGAGGTACTTCAACAGATTCCAGGAAGCTTGAGATGCGTACAGCCCTTTATCAGAGGCCAGTAGGTGGGCACATAAATGATACCCAACTTTACAAACGTTTACAGCTAGTGGTAAGAATGCAGTAGCAAAGGAATGTCATCTGTGTGGCTTCAGAGAGAAGATGACACATAAGCAGGTCTGGAAGCGTGAGTCCACAGCTGCCCAGCATTGAACTTCTCCAGCCAACTCTCTCTCTTGCAAGTGCTGGCTACGACCTACTCTGATTCAAGTCCTTACTGACACGACCTCAATTGTGCTTATTTCTCCCTTTGTGTTTTGTTCTCTTGTTCATGAAGGGTAAGGAATGGGCGTCCCCAGGAAAGGGAAGAGAATGAAAGGATACAAAGAAGGACAGATATGGGGTGTCACTGAACGGGTGGTTAGTGCCGATTCATGGAGTGTAAGACTATGTTAATTAACCAATGATGCAAGTGGTTGATGGTAAATGTTCCATTGTTGCTCAAGCAGGGGCTACTTCAAGGCATAACAAAGAGACTAAATGTGAGGGAATTTGCAGATGCCTCGTTCAACACAGCAAACTGAACTCTTTTTGTCCCCATAAACTCACCAGGCGGATTAAAGGAAAGTATGCATAAGAAGCAAAAATTCACAAGGAGAAGAGCAAATGACAGCATATTCAAGATTTCAGCAAAATAATGCAAACTGGAAGTCAGATGGGTACATGCAATGTGTCCAGATTAAGAGAAAGGGAGTAAAACCAGGAAATAGGACAAGTCTTGGCCCCAAACGCCAGGAATGCTAGTAATTGGTGGTGTAAGAGGCCTCTGAAGGTGGAATGCCAGGTGGGGATAAAGCAGGACTTGCTTGAAAAACTCAGTCTCCCAATCCCCATATTCCATCCCACAGAGCTAGAAAAATCACCTCCTACTGGACCTGGCAGTTGACCCACTGGAGATCATTTCTCTCCATGGGGCTCCATCCTTCCAACCACCAACCATGGCTAGTGGGCAGCGGGTGAGTTTATACAGAAAACAAGGGAATTAAGGTAAAGTCTATACATCAAATGTTGAGATGCTCATCCCACTCTCCAGTGGATTCTAAAAACTGCTAACAGCACGGGTTACAACATTTCTCTCCAGGAAAACAGAGAGGAGAAAACAGAAACGATACCGGCATTTACATGTCCCTGTTGTCCCCCATTTAAGGGTGAGCCCCACGTGTCGGCAAAACCTGTCCAGACACAGAGCTTCCATCTTTGTTTTAGTGCCTCCCTTGTACCTGTGAGAGGACCGCTGAGGGTCACCCGGCATTCGAAGTGATACTCGATGCAGTGCAAGATAGACAAACAGAGGGAACTCGGGACAGTGGTTCTCAAAGTGTCCAAGTGTGGACCGGGGACATCTGGGGGTCCGCAAGGTCACGAGTCTTAATACTACGAGCTGATTTACTGCTGGCAGCTCTCTTTCTGAGAGTGTACATACAGTGGTGTTTACCACACGCTACACAGATTTACACCTCACGACACGCTAAATGCAGAGGGGACAGGAGACGCCGGCTGGGTCTAGTCTGGTTCGCTAGTCACGCAATAGAGCTGCAAGAACCTCAGGTATTCCCTCTATTCTCACTGCGCTTTGGAAAACATCCTCCTTTAAAAAAGATGCATCATCTTTTCTTTTTTAATGGCATTTGTTAGTTTAATGGCATTTGCTCTTTGGAAAACATCCTCCTTTAAAAAAGATGCATCATCTTTTCTTTTTTAATGGCATTTGTTAGTTTAAACTGGATAAAAAACATCTAAAGAAATTCTTATTTCTAATTTCTAATGTAACCCTCCTGCAAAAAAAACCAAACACCTGTGTTTTTGTGCCCATAATTTCACACATGGATCAGAAAGGTGGACTGGCTCTGCAGCTGCCTGTTTCTGTTCCTCTAGGCTTGGTTTTTACATCCTTCCATTTTCTGGGGACAGGAGTTTTTTCCCACCTGATAGGGTGTGTTGTAAGAGACTGCCCTTACCTTATATTTAGTAATTTCCTGTGTGTGTTCACACATATATCCACATATACACACCATATATGTCATACATGGATATGTATACATATATCTACAGATATCGACAGATAAATAGATGAGAGGAAGGTGACTTATAGATAACTGTGTTGGGTTGAACTCCGCAGACCTGCGAGCCTTGTAATTGCCCAGCATGGGGACCGAGGAAAGAGCCCAGAGATGGGGACAGAGGCAGGGGATCTTAAGCAAAAGGTCTTGGGGCAACACCTCCACCATGTCCAGCAGACGACAAAGAGGACACGGCAATAACCTTTGCTACTCGGGGGAGAAGGAGGCTACCATTTATAGGGGAACTGACATCAGGTTGGCTCCTCTGTTACCAGGGAAACCAGCACCTGGATGAGGGGGCAATCACGTAGGCAGTTAGCAATTAAGTCCTATAATTTAGAGGACTGGTTAGTCCTGTGAACAAAGCAGTGACTGGTCCAGAGAGCAAGAGAGCAGCCGCCTTGAGCGGCCTGACCATAACCGCTCCCGCCACATACCCTGCACAACCCTTGCAATCTCGGTCCGCCTCTCTTCCGAGGTATCCCTGGGGTCAGGGGTGCAGGGGGGCACTGCAACCAAATACTGCAATTGCAACGCAGATGCCGGCAGCTAGAGAGTATCAAGATTAAGCCAACTTCTCATGGGTCCAATTTTTCAGGAAAGTGCACAGCAGGACAACCAGGGCATCTCCCTGTAAACCCAGGGTCCAGACTCATTTCCCAGTGGGGCCATCACTGCCCCCCAGTCCGCCAACAGATTTCCTCTGCTCAGGCAAAGGACAAAATATAAGACATTTAACAGGCACAACACAGGGAGAATCACGACCATTAAGCAGATACAAGCAAGGACAGCCTTCTGAGATAACGCCAACTCCGCCTGTGTTTTTTGTCCTGTCCCGCAGTACCCGTCCACCCTCCATCCACATAGCTGGTGCCGAATACTAGAGAGATGGTCTAAGACACCACAGGGTTAACAGAAGGTTGCCTTTCTCCACTAGGGAACCTGGATTAATGGCATTAGGAGTCCTCCATGGGGCTGGGTAAAGACAGGTGAAATCTCTAAGTCACGTTCTATCCTGTTTCCCACGGGGGGCGGCCACCCCAAACCACCGGGGACTTACCTGCCACGTCCAGGGCCATTTTGCAATATGCTCCCCCAGGGTAGGTCCACCGGCAAGGGCGAATGCGAGTTGCTGTGCTCACCGATAGTTGCAGCAGCGTTTCAGTCCTTTGGTGGTCAACAGTTGAACTCGGATGGTGTTGACTAGTTAGTTGTCTCTGGGTTAACATGGCGTAAGCACTGGGTCAATGGTCCCTGGGATGTATGCATATGTTTGAGAGCAAAGTTTCCCATCTCATTGAAGTCATCCCTCCGTAGCCGGGCAGCCGCGGGATTTTAAGGAGGATAGAAAGGCAGGGGTTTGTCCTTTGTACCGGCCCATTCTTGACCTTTATGGCTACGAAAGTGGGTTGCTGTATCCCCACCCGTGTCCGTGGGGGTCCCATAGGTCGCGCACAACTGTTGTAGAACCCAAAGAGTGGGGTTTTGCATTGCTAAATGAAGTGCGCCGGCCTTTTTTTAATGTCTCCCACCTGATGCAATGCACTGTAGACAGCATACAGCTGGGCTCACATCCCGCCATCACCTTGCTCTGCCGGCTTCCACGGCTGGGACCAGCAGCCCAACAGTACTCTGGTTACTTGGCCATTGCCACAAGCGCCAACTTTCTGGGTAACCAGCCACATCCAAATCACAAGCCTGTCCCTGCGGGGATACCCCTAAAGCTTGTGTGGGATATCGTGAGCCAGGAGCACAGGGCTGCTACCTTCAAACTCCAGAGAGACTCTGAGGTTAAGACGGCGTCCTCAATATAGTGGGAAAGGTTCTTCTCATGGGGGTCAGCTGCCACAGGGCTACACAAGCTAGCAGGCGGCCTCGTTGGGATCACCCCCGTAATTTTCCATTCTCCGTCCTTATTTCCCGATGTCTCAGCACCTACCGGGTTTTCCTCCGCCTCCTGGCTGGCTCGTGAACTCGGGGGCTGCAGCCAGCAGGTTTGCAAAGCTTGTAGTTGCCCAGCCTGAAGACCAAAGAAAGAGCTGGGAGTCAGCAACAGAGACTCGATGGTTTAAGAGATGGGGGACCTTACACGTCTGAAGCAGGGTCCTAGAGCAACACCCGGCCATGCGCAGCAGTCAACAGACGAGCCACAACGCCATCTTCACTACCCAGGGGGCGGAGAAAGCTACCATTTATAGGGGGAGATATACGTCAGCTTGTCTCATCAGTTACCAGGGAAACCAGCGGCTGGGGCTGGGGGCAAGCCTGTAGGCAGTTACTAATTAAGCCCTATAATTAAGAGGATTGGAGAGTCCTGCGAGTGAAGCACTGACTGGTCAAGTGGGGGATGGACAGAAAGCATGAGAACCGCCATCTGGAATGGTCTGACCACGCAGATAGACAGACGTAAAATTTCCAGGCGGTCCAGTGGTTAGGACTTGGTGCTTTCACTGCAGGGGGCCCCGGTCCATTTCCTGGTCAGGCAACTAAGATCCCACAGGCCACGTAGTGTGGCCAAAAAAGAAAGAAAAGCAGAGAGACAAATAGGTAGATAGATAAATATATGATGGGTATGATTACCATCAGATTCTGTTTTCTCCCCCAAAACTTCTAGATAATTTGACACAAATGACTGTATTATAAGAATAATATAGTATGCCTTACAGCCTTTTTTCCCCCCAAATTGTCTCATGGATTACCTCATTTGAACCATCTGCTATTTTCTCCTTAACCAGTGACCTGCCTTCTATTGGGTGTCATCCATAACATTTGCAGGAACAGTGGTGAGAACGTAAATTAGACCAGCATCTTTCGGTCTGAAAGCAGCATGTGTTCATTGTTTCCGAAGAGATGCATGTTAGGTCTCCACGTTGGAAAGAGTTCCCTCCACCTCAGAACTCGTCAGAACCTTTGTTTTCAAGTCACCTTTCCCCAGTGCTGTGTAACGTTTCAAAACCCAATCCTTTGAATCAAACCATGAGTTACCCTCCACCCCTACCTTTTTTTGTTTACGGTAGGTAATTTTCTCTCTAGCTCCCTGCAGGTGAATTCAGACCAGGAAGGAAATACGTTTTCAAGTTAGAAAGCACCATGTAATTTGAAACGTACAATGGAGCAAATTCCAAGACGGAGACATTTGCCCAAAGGCACAAAGTAATTATTTTCCAGAGAGTGTGTCTGCTAACCCACAACTGCCAGATACATGGTGCTTTAATAAGACGTGCAATCGGGAAGGAAAACTAATACAAATACTTCTTTGTGCCGATTAACTCCAGCTGGGGTCGGCGGCCACACAACGCCACGTTCTACAAACGTAATGTAAACTCTTTTCAAAAAAGCAGGGCCCAGCGTCCTTCAACCTATTCTAATTCAGCCATGTGTTGCTTCCCCTCCGTGTTAAGGTTCTGTCTGTTTATGTTCAAGTTGATGGCAAAGCTGTGAACCACAGCTGGGAATCGGAATGTGACGCACTTTGCACAAAAGAGACTACAGACAAATAATGCAGTGGAGTTGATGGGAAGATAAACAGAGCAGGGGAAATGACATCCTTCTGTCATCTCGTAACAGAGCAGGACCTTATGGGGCCTTCCCAGGACAGAACCACCCCGACACAGGGCCTCCACCTGCCTCTTGTTTGTAGAAAAACTTTGGCCAAAGAACAAGTTCAATCAGAGAAGAAAAAGCAGAAGCAAAGGAAAGCAGTCAAACAAGGCGAAATAATAATACTTGAGCCATTACACAAAGTCAAGGACATTTAGCTCCTCCTCAAGGGCGACAGATCATATTCTGAGCCGTGAGCTGTTCTGTAGATACAGAAACCCCCAGCAGGTGGAAGAAGTTAACTACATGATGACCATACTGTAGCCAGGACATAAGCTGCCACATTTCCAAGAACTGGCCTCAAGGAGGTGGGAACAAACCGACCCTGGAACTGAAGATTAACTGTGCTTAAAGCAATCAAGATTACCCTGATCAGACCACAGCAGGGCCAATTTCAAGATGATGGTTGGAGTTGACGGCTCTGTTTCTGCCTGGAGCCCCTCCTCCAACATTGTTCTGTGTCCGTGTTTATTTCACGCTTTTCCTTTGATTCCTGATGTGACGCACCCTTTGTCATATGTTCTTGAACGTTTACATTTTTTTCCATGGATACATCCTTTCATATTTTAAAATTATTCTAGGAGTCTGATTGTTCTATTAATTTTTCTTACAGACTTGAAGCACTTGGTTTTTAATTGAAGTATACTTGACTTACAAGGTTTCAGGTGAGTCACTTTGCTGTACACCTGAAAAATTATATATATATAATTATATATATATAATTTTTCAGATTCTTTTCCATTATAGGTTATTACAAGATATTGAATGTTGTTCCCTGCACCATTCAGTAGGTCCTTGTTGTTTATCTATTTTATATATAGTAGTGCGTGTATGTTAATCCCAAACTCCTAATTTATCACTCCTCTCCTTTCCCCTTTGGTAACCATAAACTTGTTTTCTATGTCTGTAAGTCTATTTCATAAATAAGTTCATTTGTATTATTTTTTAGATTCCTCATGTAAGGGATATCATATGATATTTGTTTTTCTCTGCCTGACTTACTTCATTTACTATGACCATCTCTAGTGGCATCCATGTTGCTGCAAATAGCATTATTTCATTCTTTTTTATGGCTGAGTAATATTCCATTGTGTGTGTGTGTGTGTGTGTGTGTGTGTGTGTGTGTGTGTGTGTGTGTGTGTGTATTACATCTTCTTTAGCCATTCATGTGTCGATGGACATTTGGGTGAAGTACTCTTTCTTAAAATACTGAAATTGGTCCATCCCTCCTCCTATGTGTTGAAATGATAGAAGAGATAAGACCACCATTTCAGTTTTTGTTACTTTGCTTCCTTATGGCTTCTATATGATCAATAGAATCTTTGGTATCCAATATCATGATTTTATGATTCTCTGCTGTCATGTGAAATTTAGGAAGACCGTCCCACCGCCAAATCTAGAACATATTATCCCTCTTTTCTCCTAATAATTTTTTTTTGTTTTGGTTTTATTTCAGATTTGTAAGACTTTTTAAATCTTATTTGTGCAGGCGGGAATCTATCTTTATCACCGTCCCTCTTACATAGGCAAATATCCTAACACCAGTTAGGCAGATGACTCATTGATTTGATATAATCTTCTAATATACGATAAATGCCTTATACTCTTGGATCTGCCTTAGATTTAAAATAAGGTTTCTTAACGCTATATTTTTTTCTTTCTGTGTTTCAGTTATCTACTGTTTCTATTACAGTAGTAGAGAAGGATGCATTCATAGCTGGGGAAGGACTGTTTTCCCCCTTACTATCTCTTTCTCAAAATCTTTTTCTTAATCATCATAGCATATTTCTCAACCCCAAAATGTGAGACTTACTTTGGTAAATTATGCCCAAACTCCTGTCCTTTTGATGGACCCACATCCCGCTTTTAGAGTAATTTAAGATAGATGGGTATCTTTAGCACAGCATTTCTAAGTTATAAGAAAAGAATGTATTGGTTTGAAACAGTAAATAGCCCTAAAGCATGTGATAAGAGAACCTTATTTATACACCCAATATAAGGTTCTCGGGACCATGGTGTTTTCCTGAATTATCTGGAAGCCATGGAAGCCACAGGGTATTCTGATGATACATGGAAGCCGGATTTTGCATGAGCTGGTTTATCTCCGACCTAAACCTGTTAAGATTTAGTAACTGATCTTGCAAGGAAAGAACATTATGCATTAATTGACTTCTGAAGGCTTTTCATCTCAGTTCCCTCAGTTGAAAACAGCTGGTGTAGCAGGTGGCCGCGACGGTACATGCACGCAATGGTGGAAGTTATCAACTCAAAGTTTTCCGAAATAAAACAAATAACAGTAGATGCGACAGATCCTAACTACCGTGGTGTAGAGAAACCACTAAACATTATTAACAAGGCGTGCTGTAATGTAATTCCTTGGCTTTCTAAAAGTGACTTTGTCTTGGCGTCAGCGTCAGATTCACAATTAATCATTTTCTCTTCCACGTACCTAAGTAAACAAAACCACACTAATGCAGAACTATATGTAGAAAGCATGAATGATTTTAAGTTGCACGTGGCTGAAAACCAGGTTTCTGGATGTTTTCTCTGATCTAGTGCACTTTCACTCTCACTGGAAACAAAAAAAGTGTGCGTTGAATGATTAAACAACACATTTAGGCAATGGTGTGGTGCTCATCTAAAGCAAGGACTTCATTCATTCCTGGAAACTGCTCGATTTGGCGAGGTAATTACCTCTGGTCCCACATAGAAACATATTTCTCTGAAGTCAACACACACACACACACACACGCATGCACACGCACACACACCACACTACCACAACACAACAAGCATAAAGCTCACAATTACATTGACAGTCATTCCTAATGAATATTTCACTTTTGGATAATAATATTGTCAATTATCATCTATTGATAAAGCTCATGTTAATGAATAGCTATGCTTAATGACCAAACGTTTGCCTTTATTTCCAGAGTCGAATTAAAGAAGGTCAGGAGACAGGAAACTCGATTTGTGGATAGTTTTAAAATATATTATAGTAAAAGTTGAGCAAAAGTTAACTTGTAATAACTTCTAAAGACCCTCAAAGAATGTAGGACATTATCTTCCGTGCTCCGATCACTGAGGTCAGACTGATTCCAGGGACCATGTAGCTGGTCTCTTCTTTTTTTTTTTTTTAACATTTTTATCAGAGTATAATTGCTTTACGATGGTCTGTTAGTTTCTGCTGTATAACAAAGTGAATCAGCTATACGTATACATATATCCCCATATCTCCTCCCTCTTGCATCTCCCTCCCACCCTCCCTATCCCACCCCTCTAGGTGGTCACAAAGCACCGAGCTGATGTCCCTGTGCTATGCGGCTGCTTCCCACTAGCTATCTATTTTACATGTGGTAGTGTGTATATGTCCATGCCACTCTCTCACTTCGTCCCAGCTTACCCTTCCCCCCCACCCCGTGTCCTCAAGTCCATGCTCTAGTAGGTCTGTGTCTTTATTCCCGTCTTACCCCTAGGTTCTTCATGACCTTTTTTTTTTTTTTTTTTAGATTCCATACATATGTGTTAGCATATGGTATTTGTTTTTCTCTTTCTGACTTACTTCACTCTGTATGACAGACTCTGTCTCTAAGGATATCCCTGTCATATCCCCCCTGATATCACCAGGTACTCATATGCTTGTCATCCACATGTTCACCTTCCAGACCCAATAAGTCCAAGGGTGCTTTCTGTCAACTAAAATAAGACACTCAACAACCAATGACAGTGATGAGCTTGGTCTTGGTCCTTTGTCTAGGGAACAATGATGCGATATCCGTCCCTCTCTAAGCACCCTCACAAACCTCTGTCACCTTCCCTTTCTAGTCTCTCATTCCCATTGTGTACTCCGTTGTACCTACAGGTCCTATTTTGGGATGGTAACATTAATTTTATTCTCTAGGCTTTTCTTTGTTTGTTTTCAAACTTGACCCAAATCTAATCTAAATTGAGGGATTCTCTCTAATAATTAGGACTGGCATGCTTTTTGTAAATTCTGGAATCATTATAGAATACAGTAGGGGAAATCACTGGGCTAGGTGAACAAGTGATTCTATCCAAACACAAGATGAAATGGTCTGGAAGGAAACGAAGTGGCCTCCTTTCTCCAGATCCATTTCAGAAACAGTCTAAACTGCACTCAGAGGAAACACCTGCAATGAAACCTTCCTAAAAGCCTCGGCCATCTCCTCCCACTGCCCTGGACTCCCGCCCGCCCCGGGCTGTGAATTCCCCCTCCACGGGCTAGGACAGCTGCCGCAGAGAAAGAAAGTCCATCTTCATCAAAACAGGCTTTGAAGCCCTTCTGCAGATAAACAGTCTTCATTTATGAACGACTTAATACTTTGATAAAAGAACACTTTGTTAAGTGGCTTGGCTTTTGAAAACAGCCCACACGGATATTTGCATGAGTCCTTCAAAGACTATCAGACAACATGAGGTGGCTAAAAATATTGTCCCAGGCTTCTGGTAAACCTACACAATCTATCCCTGCCAGGGATGGGAAAAGATTACCAAACCCTTTGGCTTGACTTAGCTTGTGTCAAAATAGAATTCTTCCTTTGCGAACCATCTGAATTTCATGTGTGTGACTGTATTCTTCATCCTTTAATAACTTATCCACATGAAGGCTCTTTCTGAAATTTTCAGTCGCAACTAGGAGACGAGTGAGAATGGGTAACTAGAAGAGTCAGTAACAGTAAACTATAAACTGAACTGGGTCCCTAAAACATTGTTTCCCCAGAAATGGTGGCTCTGGTGTATTCTTGTTTCAGAAAGGCAGTGAACATAAAGCACACCAGGAATAGCGTGTGAAAATCTCATTTGCACTTACAATGCCGGTGGGTCTTTTAAGCCTAAGCGATGGAACGAATAGCATCGATATTTTAGTGTATTGCATGCATTATGTCAAATAGGAGGGGTGTTGCTTACTGTGTATCTGTAGGGGGTGGGGAATTTGTGAAATGCCACAGTGATTTTCAAGTTAAAAGAGAATTCACATCCGATGACCTAGTTCTTTCTTTTCTTTGGGAAATCCCAAGACACAAGCAATAACATACACATTAAAATGCAATCAGACATGAAGCATAACAGGAACATGAAAAAAACCTAAGAGAAATAAGAAAACTATTAAGAGAAGTGGGCAAAAAAGTGAACATATCAATATCTATATCAATATCTATAAGTCTGATGTCACAACAATGAGGAGATGGAAATCAATCACATTCAAAATATAAAAATGAATGTTTTTAAATTCTCTTTATAGAACAGATTTGTGGCTGCCAATGGGGGAGGGGGGTGGGGGAGGGATAGACTGGGAGTCTGGGATTAGCAGGCACAAACTAGTATATATAGGACAGATAAGCAACAAGGTCCTACCATATAGCACAGGGAAGTATAATCAATATCCTGTGATAAACCATACTGGAAAAGAATATGAAAAAGAATATATATAACTGACACACTTTGCTCTACAGCAGAAATTAACACAACACTGTAAATCAACTATACTTCAATCAAATTTTAAAACTAAAAATAGGGACTTCCCCAGCAGTCCAGTGGTTAAGACTGCGCTTCCAATGCACGGGATGCAGGTTCGAATCCTGGCTGGGGAACTAAGATCCCATGTGCCACGTGGCCAAAATAAATAAATAAAATAATTTAAAAAAAAATTCTCTTTATAAATATACATAGAAAAATGGGAGTGCTATAGAAAACTCCCATGTTTTAAATGAAAAGTCAGGAGTAAGAGGTGATATGACGCATCAATCATTGGCCGAAATGGACTAAGGAGGACCTTACACAATAGAATAGAAGACAGCTCTCAAGGAAGTAGCTATCAAGACACAGAGAATAGTGATCTTTGAGAGACTCAAGATGAACCAGTTGAAACCCTCAATTGCCTGGGCTTATTGTGTTCAGTGTTTCCAAGCCATGATCTAGGAAGGGGAATCTAGGCAGACCCCAGAAAACTTCTCTGAATCTTAGGAGACCAAGGCAGGTAGGTTCTCAGGACAGAGTACCAGGAAAGTGACAGTTTCACCCAGACAGAAGAAAGGAGATCTGCAAAGAATCCTCCCCATGTTGTCAGCTGAGTAAATATCAGTGCGTATATATAAGGAAACAATTACTCAAGCTTCTCAAAGCTGGGGAAAAACAAAAACCTAAAATTTCCCACAGATCACCCAGGACCAGGATCAGTTCCTGTTCCAACCATCCATCCTGGAAAACCTCATGAAGGTTGCATGGGATATTGGATAAGATGCCCATTAAGGGATAATTAGCTTCCACCTGACAACCAGTCTGGTCCAATCTAACAAATATTAACAGCAAGATGTAAAAATGTCAAGCTGTGTCCACATGATTTAAGTGTGTCCCGGAACAAATGTCAAAGATATCTATAAGAATACAAAAATATCCAGCACCCAACAAGGTCAAATGCACAATGGCCAGCATCCAATCAAAAATACTGCATAAGATACAATCACGTACAGAAACCAATTGTGTTTCCATACACTGGCTAAAGGAATCAAATCCAAAAAACCCTTTATCAAAAAACGAATACCTTTGACCATGGCATCAAAAATACAGAATATGTAGGGGCAAACTGAACAAAAGATTTTAAAGACCTGTACACTGTCAACCAAAAAAAGTGTTCCTGAGAAACGTACAGTGTTAAGAGTCAGAAAAATCAGTACTGTTAAGATGTCAACTATCTTCAGACTGATCTATATATTCAATTAAACGTCAATCAAGTCCCCAGCAGGCTTTTGGGTAGAAAATGACAAGCTGAATTTGAGATGCATATGGACATGCAAAGGATGTAGCCTGATCACAATGACTTTGAAGAAAAAGAATGAAGTTGGAGAACACACATTACACGTATTACCTTATTTTAAAGCTACCATAATCAAGACGGTATGCCATCACCAACAACATAGACAAATAAACCAGTGGAACAGAATACAGTGTCCAGAAATACACACACATATGAACAACTGATTTCTGAAAAATTGTTCTAAGGTAATTCAGTGGAGAGAGGACGGTTTTTTAAACAAATAATACTGGAGCAGATATCCATATGCCAATCCTCCCCCCACCAAAAAACACCTGAGTGTATACCTTGCATTAAAAAATTAACTCAAAATGAAACATGGCTTGAATTTAAATTTGGATTTAAAACCTAAATCTATATAAGAGAAAGAAATGTGACCTAGGGTTAGCCAATGATTTCTTAGATATGACACCAAAATCACAATCCTTAAAAAAATTATAAACAGAACTTTAAAATTAATAGTACCTGCTTTTCAAAAGACACTGTTAAGAGAATCACAGTACAGCTTGGCCTGGCACCCTCACGGTGCGGCTTTTTACAGTCTGAACTCTGGGTCAGTCATGTGGCTGACAGGGTCTTGGTGCTCCGGCAGGGTGTCAGGCCTGTGCCTCTGAGGTGGGAGAGCCGAGTTCAGGACATGGGTCCACCAGAGACCTCCTGGCTCCACGGAATATCAAACGGTGAAAGCTCTCCCAGAGATCTCCATCTCAACATTACGACCCAGCTCCACTCAACAACCAGCAAGTTCCAGTGCTGGACACCCCATGCCAAACAACTAGCAAGACGAGAACACAATCCCACCCATTAGCAGACAGACTGCCTAAAATCATAATAAGGTCACAGACACCCCAAAACACACCACCAGACGCGGTCTTGCACACCAGAAAGACAAGATCCAGCCTCATCCACCAGAACACAGGCAACAGCCCCCTCCACCAGGAAGCCTACACAACCTACTGAACCAACCTTACCCAGTGGGAGCAGACACCAAAAACAACGGGAACTACGAACCTGCAGCCTGTGAAAAGGAAACTTCAAAAACAGTAAGTTAAGCAAAATGAGAAGACAGAGAAACACATGGCAGATGAAGGAGCAAGCTAAAAACCCACTGGACCAAACACATGAAGAGGAAACAGGCAGTCTACCTGAAAAAGAATTCAGAGTAATGACAGTAAAGATGATCCAAAATCTTGGAAATAGAATGGAGAAAATACAAGAAACATTTAGCGAGGACCTAGAAGAACGAATGAGCAAATAAACAATGATGAACAACACAATAAATGAAATTAAAATTTCTCTAGAAGGAATCAAAAGCAGAATAACTGAGGCAGAAGAATGGATAGCTGACCAGGAAGATAAAATACTGGAAATAACTACTGCAGAGCAGAATAAAGCAAAAAGAATGAAAAGAATCGAGGACACTCTCAGACACCTCTGGAACAACATTAAATGCACCAACATTCGAATTATAGGGGTCCCAGAAGAAGAAGAGAAAAAGAAAGGGACGGAGAAAATATTTGAAGAGATTATGGTTGAAAACTTCCCTAATATGGGAAAGGAAACAGTCAAGTCCAGGAAGTGCAGAGAGTCCCATACAGGATAAATCCAAGGACAAACACGTTGAGACACATATTAATCAAACTATCAAAAATTAAATATAAAGAAAAAAATATTAAAAGCAGCAAGGGAAAAACAACAAATAACACACAAGGGAATCCCCATAAGGGTAACAGCTGATCTTTCAGCAGAAACTCTGCAAGTCAGAAGGGAGTGGCGAGAAATATTTAAAGTGATGAAAGGGAAAAACCTACAACAAGGACTACTCTACCCAGCAAGGATCTCATTCAGATTCAAAGGAGAAATTAAAACCTTTATAGACAAGCAAAAGCTAAGAGAATTCAGCACCACCAAACCAGCTTTACAACAAAAGCTAAAGGAACTTCTCTAGGCAGGAAACACAAGGGAAGGAAAAGACCAACAAAAACAAACCCAAAACAATTAGGAAAATGGTAACAGGAACATACATATTGATAATTACCTTAAATGTAAATGGATTAAATGCTCCAACCAAAAGATACAGACTGGCTGAATGGATAACAAAACAAGACCCGTATATATGCTGTCTACAAGACACCCACTTCAGACCTAGGGACACATACAGACTGAAAGTGAGGGATGGAAAAAGATATTCCATGCAAATGGAAATCAAAAGAAAGGTGGAACAGCAATTCTCACATCAGACAAAATAGACTTTAAAATAAAGACTATTACAAGAGACAAAGAAGGACACTGCATAATGATCAAGGGATCAGTAAAAGAGGAAGATAGAAGAATTGTAAATATTTATGCATGCAACATAGGAGCACCTCAATACATAAGGTAAATGCTAACAGCCATAAAAGGGGACATCAACAGTAACACAATCATAGTAGGGGACTTTCATTTTCACAAATGGACAGATCATCTAAAATGAAAATAAATAAGGAAACACAAGCTTTAAATGACATATTAAATAACATGGACTTAAATGATATTTATAGGACATTCCATCCCAAAACAACAGAATACACTTTCTTCTCAAGTGCTCATGGAACATTCTCCAGGGTAGATCATATCTTGGGTCACAAATCAAGCCTTGGTAAATTTAAGAAAATTGAAATCGTATCAAGTATCTTTTCCGACTACAGCGCGATGAGACTAGATATCAATTATAGGAAAAAAACCTGTAAAAAATACAAAAAAAATTGGACGCCAAACAACACACTACTAAATAACCAAGAGATCACTGAAGAAACCAAAGAGGAAATCAAAAAATACTAGAGACAAATGACAATGAAAATACAAAAACCCAAAACCTATGGGATGCAGCAAAAGCTGTTCTTAGAGGGAAGTTTATAGCAATACAATCCTACTTCAAGAAACAAGAAAAATATGAAATAAACAACCTAACCTTTCACCTAAAGCAATTAGTGAAAGAAGAACAAAAAATCCCCAAAGTCATCAGAAGGAAAGAAATCATAAAGATCAGATCAGAAATAAATGACAAAGAAATGAAGGAAATGATAGCAAAGATCAATAAAACTAAAAGCTGGTTCTTTGAGAAGATAAACAACATTGATAAACCATTAGCCAGACTCATCAAGAAAAAATGGGAGAAGACTCAAATCAATAGAATTAGAAATGAAAAAGGAGAAGTAACAAATGACACTGCAGAAATACAAAGGATAATGAGAGATTACTACAAGCATCTATATGCCAATAAAATGGACAACCTGGAAGAAATGGACAAACTCTTAGAAAAGCACAACCTTCCGAGACTGAACCTGGAAGAAATAGAAAATATAAAAATACCAATCACAAGCACTGAAATTGAGACTGTGATTAAAAATCTTCCAACAAACAAAAGCCCAGCACCAGATGGCTTCACAGGTGAATTCTATCAAATATTTAGAAAAGAGCTAATACCCATCCTTCTCAAACTCCTCCAAAATATAGCAGAGGGAGGAACACTCCCAAACTCATTCTACGAGGCCACCATCATCCTGACACCAAAACCAGACCAAGGTGTCACAAAGAAAGAAAACTACAGGTCAATATCACTGATGAACATAGATGCAAAAATCCTCAACAAAATACTAGCAAACAGAATCCAACAGCACATTAAAAGGATCATACACCATGATCAAGTGGGGTTTATCCCAGGAATGCAAGGATTCTGTAATATATGCAAATCAATCAATGTGATACACCATCTTAACAAATTGAAGGAGAAAAACCATATGATTATCTCAATAGATGCAGAAAAAGCTTTCAACAAAATTCAACACCCATTTACAATAAAAACCCTCCAGAAAGTAGGCATAGAGGGAACTTACCTCAACATAATAAAGGCCATATAGGACAAACCAACAGGCAACATCATTCTCAGTGGTGAAAAACTGAAACCATTTCCTCTAAGATCAGGACCAAAACAAGGTTGCCCACTCTCACCACTGTTATTCAACATAGTTTTGGAAGTTTTAGCCACAGCAATCAGAGAAGAAAAAGAAATAAAAGGAATACAAATTGGAAAAGAAGAAGTAAAGCTGTCACTGTTTGCAAATGACATGATACTATACATAGAGAATCCTAAAGATGCTACCAGAAAACTACTAGAGCTAATCAATGAATTTGGTAAAGTAGCAGGATACAAAATTAATGCACAGAAATCTCTTGCATTCTTATACCATAATGATGAAAAGTCCGAAAGAGAAATTAAGGAAACACTCCCATTTACTACTGCAACAAAAAGAATAAAATATCTATGAATAAACCTACATGAGGAGGCAAAAGACCTGTATGCAGAAAACTATAAGACACTGATGAAAGAAATTAAAGATGATACAAACAGATGGAGAAATATACCATGTTCTTGGATTGGAAGAATCAACATTGTGAAAATGACTCTACTACCCAAAGCAATCTACGGATTCAATGCAATCCCTATCACACAACCAATGACATTTTTCACAGAACTAGAACAAAAACTTTCACAATTTGTATGGAAATACAAAAGACCCCGAATAGCCAAAGCAATCTTGAGAAAGAAAAACGGAGCTGGAGGAATCAAGCTCCCAGATTTCAGACTATACTACGAAGCTACAGTAATCAAGAGAGTATGGAACTGGCACAAAAACAGAAATACAGATCAATGGAAAAGGATAGAAAGCCCAGAGATAAACCCACACACATATGGTCACCTTATTTATAATAAAGGAGGCAAGAATATACAATGAAGAAAACATATCCTCTTCAATAAATGGTGCTGGGAAAACTGGACAGGTACATGTAAAAGAATGAAATTAGAACACTCCCTAACACCATACACAAAAATAAACTCAAAATGGATTAAAGACCTAAATGTAAGACCTGACGCTACAAAACTCTTAGAGGAAAACACTCTAGGAGGCAGAACACTCTAGGACATAAATCACAGCAAGATCCTTTTTTGACCCACCTCCTAGACAAATGGAAATAAAAACAAAAGTAACTTTATGAAACTTAAAAACTTTTGCACAGTAAAGGAAACCATAAACAAAATGAAAAGACAACCCTCAGAATGGGAGAAAATATTTGTAAATGAAGCAACTGACAAAGGATTAATCTCCAGAATTTACAAGCAGCTGATGCAGCTCAACATCAAAGAAAACAAACAAATTTCTTGGCAGAAGACCTAAATAGACATTTCTCCAAAGAAGATATACAGATTGCCAACAAACACATGAAAGAATGCTCAACATCACTAATCATTAGAAAGATGCAAATCAAAACTACAATGAGATATCATCTCACACCGGTCAGAATGGCCACCATCAAAAAATCTAGAAACAATAAATGCTGGAGAGGGTGTGGAGAAAAGGGAACACTCTTGCACTGCTGGTGGGAATGTGAATTGGTAGAGCCACTATGGAGAACAGTATGGAGGTTCCTTAAAAAACTAAAAATAGAACTAACCATATGACCCAGCAATCCCACTACTGGGCATATATCCGGAGGAAACCAGAATTCAAGAAGATATATGCAGGGACTTCCCCTGGTGGCGCAGTGGTTAAGAATCTGCCTGTCAATGCAGGGGGCATGGGTTCCATCCCTGGTCCAGGAAGATCCCACATGTCATGGAGCAACTAAGCCTGCGCGCCGCAACTACTCAAGCACGTGCTCTAGGGCCCATGTGCTGCAATTACTGAGCCCGCCTTCTGCAACTACTGAAGCCCACGTGCCTAGAGCCCGAGCTCTGCAACAAGAGAAGCCACCGCAATGAGAAGCCTGCGCACCGCTTCAATTAAAAAAAAAGGCAAATGGAAACTGAAAAAAAGCCAAAAAAAGAAATACATAAAATGAATATTTAGTAAACTTATTTTTAAATTTTCTATTACAATATTATATTATTTTTATCACTGAAGTGAACATATACAAACAAACATCTTAAAAAACCACTGGACATGGAAATAAACAAAATATAAACTAAATCCCAGAATGTGTCCTTAAAGAGGCAAACTGCACTTAGAAGAGATGTGGAATTATGAGGAAATGAAGCCAAATAAACCGGATCAATATTTCCCCTGAGAAACATTGATTTTTAAGAAATGACAACCAGAGTGTTTTTCCTGACGACTTCAACAAATGAGCTTAAGTCACACCTGTTCTGGAAGGAGCCATCCAGGTGTGAAAAATTATTCCCACAGCTGATTTTGTG